>NC_055988.1:165819336-165994336 GCF_018446385.1 Zingiber officinale
TGTCTACATAAGAAAACATTATATAAGTTCATTCCAGATGTTAGATTAATGATTATTACATAACATGATACAAATATAGAATGAATCAATTACCTGTGTGACCTTAGATACAGATATTGCCACGGCAGCCGTAGCATCCTCATCCTCAAGACGCTTGAGGGCTCTTTGAATTTTTCGTTCACACTCAACAATAAGTCGTTCTATCATATCTTCGAGTTCTCTATCATAATTATGTTCACCTTTTGCTTTTCCTTCTTCATAGCTAAGAAAAGTTGAGGAAGAAAAGGTGTCTTGTACTTTGGCAGCAGTAGAAGAGGAATCAAAGAATTGCATTGTGTAATAGAAGTGATATGCATAGTTATCAGAATCCTAAATTAAACAACCATGTAGACCTGGTTGCCATGAGGGTGTTTCCAACCAAGAATAGAAGTGAATGAATGTGCTTAAAATAGGTAGAAATTTTAACCATGACATCACTTCTATATAATTATCTATCCAGTATCAATGTTTTGAAAACCATATTGGAGCCTCCCCAGTTCCAATATCACTGGTTCAAACCCATAAAATGCCATTGTTTTTCCCAAGACTTGACTTTTGGCCTTGTTCCTGTTCAACCAGTTGAACCTATCTGTTTACTCTGTTTTACAATATTCAATAGCATTCAAATGCACTAATCCAACATGTTAAAATACTTCATAGTGCCAAAATTAAAGAGTTTTATACATTATACTGAAATGCATCAAGATTAAACAGACTTAAATTGAAATTATATGCCATAGTGAAGTTTAAGTATCCTTGATTTCACTTCAAAAATCGCCAACTAAGCACCAAACCAGCATTGTGTTGCCTAATTGATAAAACAGTCATGAATCGAGTAAAAAATAGGAGAAATATCTGATAATGGCTTATCACATAAAGTATACTAACATAGAAATAAGTAATCTGCAATCAGCCCATAGGACAAAACATTTACATTTGAGTTGATATTAATCTGAAAATTAAGTAGCTAGAAAAGCATCAAAGATGCCGGAGAGGTAGAAATGAATGGCGCCGTATAAGCATCAAGCTGACACTTAAGTAATAAAACCTACACCATGATTGCATCTGCAGTAACAGTTTTTACAATAATCTACTTATTTAGAGCACTGAATTATTTACCTGTTTGCTAGAAATCCACATCAAAATTTCCAGAATGTGGTGATTAAACCAATGTAAATACATCATTATTCTGCAAACATAAAGGATACTCTTTTCTCAGCTGCAAGGAGTGAATCTTTGGACAAGGACCCATGTCCATTTTCTGTTATGAACCAATGCATGGAAAGTAGAAAAGAAAATTACCAATGACAAAATTTGAAGGAAAAAGGTGGAATGCAAAAGACAAAACAAGTTAACATATTAAAGAAGACACCGTATCCGAACAAAAGGAAGGGATTTCGAAAAGCAGGAAAGTAAACACAAAATTGAAAGTTCAAAAGAATGAGTAAGGTAGACAATTCGAAACTACACAGCCAACACTACACCAAGAGCAAGCATAATAAGCCCCGATAGTTACCTTTCAACACCAGCGCATAAATGGAAGAGTTTTCTTCACTAAGTTAAAATCATAAACATTGTTCAAAATGTAGAGGAATATCCCCAAAAACTAACCTCAATATACAAACAAAATAGACTCCCAAGGCAAGGTAGCATGTCATAGTACCAAGGATATCAGAAAGCTTGCAGCTTTACCAGAGCCAAGCACCAAAATAACTCAATCAGCACCACATGAATATGCAGAACCCTAACTAAAACGTGTAGATCGGAAAACGAAACGGATAGACTCAAAATCAGCAGGTTTTTCCAGGAGTTCAGCTAAAGCACCGTGAGTTGGAAGAGGTCGTGGGGGCAAAGCCCGCACAAGAATAGGCGGCAGACGTCGCGGTCATGGTACTTGCGGTTCACCTCCGTCACGTCTCCGTTGCGATTGGCCCCCATGAGAACATCGAGCTGCTTCCGGATGGCGTCCATGCTCGCCTCCACTAGGGTCAGTGTCAGGCGAGGGTTTCTCCGTCTCTTCCCCCCAGGCCCCAACAACTTCGCTTTAGGGAAGTTCGAGTTCGACGAACGAAGATCACTTCACCCTCTCTCCAGCAGTAATGTAATACAAGACCTTTTTCCGTAAAATTCACAAAATATTGGATTTAATGTAAATATAGCTCAAGATCGTAAATATATATTTATTATCAATTTAAATATACGTTAGGGTTCAATATATAATATGTATATATTAATATATATATTAATAATAGTTTAGAATATAAATATTTATTTCGTACTGTTTTCGGTTTTTTATTGTATGCTTTCTTTACTCCTGATTGAAGAAAAAAAAATGCAAGATGAAAAAAAAAAAACCTACGAAGAAGCCAAAGACGAGGAAAAAAAGGGACAATAATAAAATAATAAAAAGAACATGTTTTTTTTTAGAATGATCAAGGGGTACTTTTGATTTTTTTTTTATCTAAAACATTGCACTACATTCCTTCATGTAAAAGGACACAGCTACCTTAAATAAAACACTGTTTGGCTACTTTTAGACTCACGGTCATCCGAGATGATAAATAATAATATATTCATCATATGAAATCACAGGATGAAATCATAAAATTATCGAAAAATAAATCCTTAGATCCTATATAATTCATCCCACCATCACTTATCCTCTTAGTTGTCATGATTTATCTTTCTCATGATGATTCGAGATCGGGTGCGACAAGAACACTGAAAACAAGTGATTTCACCTTTGGCACTGTTTGGCTACTTTTAATTAAAAAAATAAAAGACCAATTTCGATTTTTGGCTGACAAATTTCAATTTCAAATTTAAATCTTAAATAGTTTAGACAAACTTGTTCTACAACATTATTACAATATTATATATTATAGCAGCAATAATTTCATAACTATAAACATATTTAATGTTTAAAAATATTCTTATTATAATAATTATTATTTCATAACTACTACAATATAAATTTAATATATTCATCTAACATTCATATTTATTATAGTAACTATAAAATTATGACTATTCCAACTTTGACTTATCATATTTATAACAGTTAAGATTTCATAACTATTACAAGACTTAATTTGTTCATATCATATAATTGACTGATCAATTCAGAATTTAATGCATGGTACCAGAGATAATAATATTTATTAAACATTGTGCCTGAGATCATTTTACAAAGGGGGTTCGAGTGATACGCTCTTTTAATAAAAATGAAAATGAGACGCTCATGCTACTGCTCTTTTAATTTTTGCTCACAAAACAAAAATAGAGGACTCTAGTGAGATTGTGGTCTTGAGAGAAGCGGATCGCAAAGTGACAACCACAAATTGCCTCCACAACGCCCCCTCCTCTCCAGTCCATCAAAGTAAACCATGCCAAAAAACTCACTGTCTATCTACATCTTAGGGGCATGGATGGATTGTTAGGCAAAACCAGCTAGTCTGTTCATAACTTGGTTTGAAACAAAAATGATGATATAATGAATTAGACAATGACGAATCGAAAACCAAGCCCCGTAGTTTGTCCCGAACACGATAGTAGCTAAACGAAGCAAGTCCAGTTCAATAACAGACGAGAAGATACACCACTTGTATTTCCTTCAAACAAGCTCACTCCTTTTTCCATTTTGCGATCGCATTTGCATCCCGTAAGTACTCTTGACAAACTCAATGAGTCGCGCAAACGAATGACTTTGTTTCCTCCTCAATAAGGGCCACAACCAACCTACAACATTGAGAGAATCAGAACAGTAGTTAAGAGAACTCGTTCGAAATCGGAAAATTATAGAGCGTTATCATATTTATTATTATTTTTTGTTTTTACAAAATTATTTAATCGGAGAAAACATATAAAATTTATGATTCAAATTTAGACTTTAACTTACAGTATTTTTAAGGCAATTAATATAATTTTCCTAAAAAACAGACCAAATATATTTTCATATAAGCCCTTAACTTTTACTGAGAATCATCTTAGACTTCACTATTTATGTTGTTTTTGTATAATTTCAGTGAGTTTTTGAGAGATTTGAGATCAATTTGAAACGAATTATGCTACAGACTTCGCGTATACTAGTGTTCGCATAAAATTAATTTCTAATTGAAATTTCCAACACAAAAAAGTTGCGAGCTCACAAAAGAAAGGAGGTGAAGTGCAAAGGATGGCTCACAATAATCAACAATACCTTCCTACTGAAATTAACTTTAAAAATGTTTAGCATCGATAGAACTACAAATATTGGTTTCCAAAGTATTGTTATTATCTTTGGCAAAAGATGAAACCGTCAAGACATTATGTGGAGAGATGATGATATTCGCATTACTTTAGTAAAGAGATTGTCGATTTTAATGTCGCGAGGCAACCCCGAACTCCCGATTGTATCTCTTCTACCATAAGTAGGGGCAGGGGAATTCTAATTTACGATCTCACACGAAGATACAATAGCTATAACTTGGATGCCGAAATTAGGATAGTGATTTGATCTGTATTTATAAGACGAATGCTAAAGTGGGCTTAAAGGTCTTCACATGCTCGAAGGATTCCTAAATTAATTTTAACTCGACAAAGTTCAACTTCGATCAGAATAGACGGCATATTTGAATAAGAAAAGATAATTCCCTTTACAAAGAATAAGAACTAAACAAAGTATAATTCAAGAATATGAAATGCAGGATAAACATAAATATCCATCAAAATCTCGGGGGAAATAGCAAACTCAGATCATAAACTGGTAATATAAGTTGAAAAAAAAATCAGACAAAAATGACAAACAAAGAGGAAAGTACGAGATTGTTCCTATGGTAAAGCATGGATCATGACTCGAGCACAAAATAACAGACGAGTAATAGTCGAGTAATGCAGGAATCTGTTCCTTTTAGTGTTTTTCATCTTTAGTTGCCACTACTGTGAACATAACCTTAGTGCATTGCGAAATTTTCTGTAACTTACTGTCATTGCCCAACAAGAATGAAAGGAAAATAATTTGTGATGAACAATGCTTACAGTTCAGCTAATACCCTTAGCATGAACAAGTATATTCCACCCTTTGTTTTCCAATTTTCTATATAAACTTTCAATCAGCTAAACATCTAGTTGATGGATATTATTCTATTACTGCTGTAGAAGAGGCAGACTCAAACTATAATTAATAAAGAAAAGGATTAGTGTGGAAGTATACATGGTTATCGAGGCAAAAACTAATCCCACCAATTATCACGCAAATCTAAGTAATCATGCTGTCACTATACTTTTCATTCTGTCAACCAGAAGTTATCTTTCTCCGTAACTTCTATAATCTCTCTCTACTCTCAAACGTTCAATCTAATGGATTTCAATTTATTAGTCTCCTTCTGCAGTAGCAAGGAATAGAACCCAAGGATATGTTTTTTACAATTTCTTAACTCTACCTATTTATGAACCAAAAACTAAGACGCTATTCTGCAATCATGGAAACACTAAGAGAAAACTATGCATTCGTGTGGGGCTGAACCTTAATGATAATAAAAGATGCTTGGACTAAACTAAGCAAGAAAATTCAGCATATCAATAAGCAGTACCTGATACCGAAGTCGGTCTCACTGATGGGTTCCAGATCCTGTTGGTGCGCTAGCATTTACCTGCTGCTGCTGTTGAATTTGGAGAAGCAAATTAGCAGCAAACTGAAGGGTTGACTGATACCGCTGGTTCTTGTCAGCATCACCTTGGGATGTGCCCTGGGTTGAACTTGGTAATATGTTTTGTAACTGCTGCCCTTGATTAGGAAGCTCCGGATTCCCTTTTTCATTCGAAATTGACAAAGCAGGTTGGTGCTGAGGCATATTTCCAATTAAACTATGAGCAGACAATGAACCAATTCTCGGTTGCTGCTGAACCGAAGAAGAAAATGAATCAGCAACGTTTGTTGTAGTTAAACTTCCGTAGTTGTCATGATTACTGTGAGTGTTGTCGAACTGATAAAGTTGATTGTTCTGGGTGGCAGAAAACTGTCCCCGGTGTGAGATTTCGTAGTTATTCAACAGATTGGTTGAAACAGCAGGGGCTTGTGGCATGGTAAGAGTAGGATTTTGAATTTGGATAGTCGTGAATGGTGGAAATTGGGAGACTGGAGGTGCCTGGCTATTGAAATCTTGTCCGAAATGTGGTGACTGTTTCTGTTGCTCCATCGAATTAAGAGAAAGAGCCATTTGGTTCTCTTGTCTCTGACTCTGAAATGGAGTAGAAGTATAGGATGAAGTAGGTCTGACAATCAAGTTGGATGGCAACTGAGCAGCACCAGAAGCTGATGATTGATTGTTGCTGGGTATAAGAGAAGCTAAAGTAGCTATTAAATCAGGAGTTAAGGTAGCCTTCAACTGCGACGTTGCAACAGCAACATTGTTATCTTGGTTTAGTGAAGCTGGTCGCGCCATGTGTTGCTCATCTCCCTGAGCTAGTGGGAATTTTTCAACAGCAGAACGTCGTACCACTTCATCATGCAGAGACTGATAATAATCACCTCTTAGTGTCTGATCTTCATTGTGGTGGACAAAATTGTTAGTTTTCTGGAAATTAGGTTCTTCCTGATCAATCTGTTGTGATTGTTGCACAACTGCAGCAGGTGGCTGCTGGGGCATGTTTAGAACAACACCATACAGGCGTTCAGGACCATTCACACCCAATACCTTGGTCAATAAATCCGACGGTGGTACCAAAAATAGAGTTGTACCATCTTCAAGCTTTGCAACCCCAGCTCGATTTTTTAGGCCTAGGTACCTTAAGAACTCTGTGTAAGAGGCAAAGTCCTCTTCGCTGTCAGGTAAAAAGAAAACGACCTCAAAATCGGTTGCCTCAGCACAATGTTTTGTGAGCATATCTAATCCAGTTCTAGCCGAGCAGTTGACGACACTTGGCCTGCCAAAATATGTCAAATTGTAGTTAGAACGAATATCAATCTACAAAATCAAGAACATGGAGAGCGGGAAAATGGAACCTACATTGGAGAGTCGATGCCCTTTCCTATTGGTACACAGCGAGCATAACAAACATGTGTTCCTCCTTTAGCAATAACACCACGCCAAATGTAGTCTTTATCAGAAGAGTGTAAGTGAGGACCAAGTTGACTATGATTAGAAGCACTTCTATCTTGACGAGGTAACAAAAATAGTTGCTCCTCCTTAGTGCTGCTAATCCTCCTTTGACGAAAATCATCATCGCTGGGAGGACTATCCAGCCTAATCCTCTTCGGGTTTCTCACATCATCTCCATCCCATCCATCAGGCATGGATCGGATATCTTGAAACAAACCTGGAGGAAAAGGAAGAATTCCTAGTGCTGAAGGGGGCCGATATGTCCAAGGTATAGATTTGCTAGCATCAACCTCAAGGAGATTTGGATGAAGAATACCAAGTTCATGACGGAGATTTGGTCCTTGTGGCCCAAATGACCTATTGGCATGCAGGAGGTCAAGCAAATTATTCGGGGCAATCAGACGACCAGGACCTAACCGTTCAAGAGGTCCATATATAAAAACATCAGATCTAGGTGCTATAAATTTTAAATTCAGAGAAAGGCGGCAAATTATTCTTACCCGGTAGAGCAAGTTCACTGTTGGAATAGAGTATCTGTATCCTAGGATCGTTAAACAGACGACCCTGTAAACCATCTTTTGCACGCCTAGCTTCATCAATACTTCTGAACACCACAAGAGAATAGTGTCCAGAAGGAAAGGATTTTATCATTTCAATTTCGCCAAAAAGAATCATGGCATTGTGAAGCATCTTCTCATCAATCTGAACAGGAGGTGGATATCTTATGCAAAGAACATTGCTTGGAGGGCCATCTTGGAGCACTCCATGAGGCTGAAATTTCAAGAAAACAATGAAGCATGAGACAAGATTCATAAAATCAGTAAAGCTAAGCAAAATAGCGATCGAGAAAACAATGTACCATATCCCACTTAGGCCCAAGGGAAGAACTATAAAAATTTCTCACTCTCTCGAATGGCAAAGATCTTACGTTGCCCAGGTGTCCATTCCTCAAATCCTGGCGGTCAGGCCACTCCTATTCAATGAGAGACAATCAGTAAGAACAGCATTAGTAGATAATCAAACAACAGAAATATCATTTGTGCACATTGAAACAGTGTCAGTACAAAGAAAAAGCAAGTAAATAAGGGTTCATTTATTTCACATAAATATTTTTTTTAGATTTTCTAATGTTTAGCACAATGCAAAAGATGAAAATGAATTCCACCTCTATGAACTACACAGAATTATACTTTTCTTGCTAAATTTTCCCATTTTCATAGAGAATACATAAGAAAAAACATTTAAGGCAAAACAAACAGACCTTATTTATGATTATCAATATTGTTAAAGATCAGAGTTCTGGGGGAGGAAGGAACAAATTAGAATAGGCCATTTGTGTTATTTCTTTTTCTGAAAACCAAATTAGAATGAACAGCCTCTATTACTTGTTCACCAACTTCAATTGTTTAGATGGTGATAATGCAGCATTTTGTCAGTCTTCATGCAATAATCATATTCTGTGCTGCATAACATTTTATATATAATATTGATCTGTTATAAAAATAAAAATATACACTTAGATGCAAGATTATCAAAAATAATATTAGTAAAATGTCATCTGAGAAATGACTGCTTTTTAAAATTGATTGCATGGGACCAAATTATATAACTTTACATAGCCAAATATGGGATTTCTAGTGTGCCAAATATCAAATGTTTAGATCATGCATAGAACAGATTTCTTAAAAAGCCCAAGCATAGTGCTTAAGAAGGCTAATTGATTATTAACTGAAAAACAATAGTTTTGTTATATTGATTGATTAGGTTGTTTAGATCGATATATATTATAGAAAATAAACTAATACATCTTTTCACACATGATAAACATTATTGTCAATGTAACTGCAGCAGTGCTTGCCTTCATACACTTTTTCAAAACCTTAAGTGCCATGGCAACATATAGACAAACCTTCGTCAAGATAACTATAGAAAATAAACAAAAATAAAACAGATATAGCTGTCAGAAAACATACCCTTCTAGGAGGTTGAGACCGTAGAAAATCAACAAGTAGCTGTTGACCAGCAAACTTCTTTCCATTCATATTTTTGTGAGCGGCAATTGCATCATCTAACTTATAATATTCAATAATAGCTGAATTTCGATCCCTGAAAAATCTGTACTCTTCAATCTTACCAAACTGCATAAACTCTTCCTCAAGTTGCTCCTTACTTATAGCTGAGCTAAACCCACCAACCCAAATCTGCTTAGCTGCTCTTGGCTGAATGAGAAAAATTAACACAAAACAATATTTAGATTACAATACTTTCAAACATTTGATTCAAATGAGTTAGTTTTTCCCAATGTGATGAGCAAAAAACTAACTAAAATGAAAAATGAAAAATAAGCAAGCACGGTACCATTAAACATTTAGTATGCTTGTTCTAGGCTTCTAGCAAAGGCTGTAATAATGTATGAGAGGATGCATTGATCAATTGATTCCATGGAAGATGCAGTACTTTATCATACAAACAATCAAGTTTAAAATCTCAATCCATACCGGAATAATATGGTTTTGGCACTATATTTTGTCATGCCATTGTGATTTAAGTACTTATTTAATTAAATTTTTAATAATACCTTGATTAATTTTAATTAATACGAGTTGTAACTTTTTACTATAATTAATTGTTTACTTACTAATTAATTAAACTGCCAGTGTATAATTTATGCTTCCTCCTCTACTTATATCTGTTGATTAATTTGATCCTCAATTTGATCCACAGTATTTAGAGTTAAAAAAATGCTTGCAACCAATTAATTTTTAATTTTAGTCACTTGTATACTATATACTTATTTCATTTCATAATAACTTACACTTAAATTTATTCAACATTTGATGTTAGAATGAGCAGAATAAGGTTTTTTATCCTCTATAAATTAGGGCTTACTTTGCTTTTAAATTCTAGCAATTTTAGATTTAAAAACTTGAGGGTCTTTCATTTTTAATGATATAAATTTCTTTGAAATGCACGCACTTAATAAAAGCATCTGATAAAAGCTTTGAGCATTAAGTATTTTATTTGATTAAACCCTTAATAAAACAATCGGATATAATGAAATAATTCAAAATTTTATCTTTGATTTTAATTGGATTTTGTTTCTTACACTTCACTAAAATCAATTAGAGTGAACAAAAAATAGAGATGGTTTTCAAATTTTAAAAGGTTAAATATTATATTTTAGATTCAAATTAAATTTTGATTTTTGTAATTAAATTTATTTAATTTTATAAGTAAAAATTTTTAAAAAGCAAAAAAAAAATGAAACTCAACTAAAACAATTTAAAAATTTTAGATTCAATATTTTTTGATAAAATTAAATTCAAATTTTTGTTCCTTCAAATTAAGCTAGATAGAGTTTTAAAAAATATAGTAATCTGATATGATTAGAACACACCTATTCATGCAATCATTATCTATTTGGTTGACAAATTAACAGATAAATTTTCTACCTACGAACGTAACTGTCCACGGAGAGCGCTTCACAATTTACCCTTATAACTAGTGAAAAAACTTTCTTGGGACCAAACCGAGCAAACCCTTCCAGATTTACCCTTTTGGTCAGTGGAAAGACTTCCTTAGACCGATCACTCCCAAGATTAGTCGACATAAGCTAAATAACGGGTAACAACTAAAAATAATAATAAAAAAAAAAAAATATTCCAATGAAATATTTTTTAAAAGAATAAATTAAATTATGTTCTGAACTTAAAACATATAAGCTGATACCTGATACAAACTAATTTTTTTTAAAAATAATAATAATATTCAAATGATTTTTTTTTCAAAAAAATACATTAAATTATTTTCTGAACTTAAACATATAAATTTTTATTTAATTAAAGCATCGAACCCAAGAAATTACTTAGCATTAAAACAAAAGCAAAGAAAAGACGTAAAGAGGTCATGAAGCTCGCTAGATATCGTCGAACCAAATGTCATCCCATTTAAAATTTTGCATTTAAAACCTTTTTTTTTCAGATAACGAATTAAGCAAATCAAACCAATCTTTTAAATTTTAAAGTCGGTTGAAGCTCAATTTAGGGTTAGGTATAGTTAATAAGTCGGATCAAATGAGTTCAAATTGGAAATTATTTTAACCTTATTAAAATTGGAATTCACAAGCTGGAGCTACAAATTCTTAAGACGGAAATTGGAATTAACTAAGTAGTTACACCAATTTAACTAGTTGTTACTAGATTATAAGGATTACAATGTCAATTTGATTAACAAAAATGAATTAGAGCTGCAAAGCAGTCAACCAACCACTTCCACTGAAATCACAACCATTGTTAGAAAGGGTTTGCGCCTGTCATGTGTCCTAAAAGAAATTGTCAAAGAAAGAAGGGCTATTTAAAATACATTTGTTTTTTTCGGAACTCCAATGTTTACTTTTCTTTAAATTTTTTTGACACCAACTCCAACAAACAAAGGGCAGCCCAGTGCACAAAATTCCCACCAACACAAGGTCATGAAAAAGAGTCTACTGTACACAGTTACCATTGTGCCAAGACTCCCCTTTACACCAACTCCAACAAACAGATAACAAAAAAATCTAAGGCTGTGTTTTCTTCTTCAAAGCCCTCTCCTGGATGATATCTTAAAAAAAATGATGACAAACAAGCAAATATTTCATTAACAACATATGCTAAACTGGTGGTCTTAGTCAACACTTCTCATTCAATTCTTTTCTTGACAAGTTTTTTCAGTTTTCCACTATGTCAAAACTCAGAATTTTACTATTCTGAGAAGATGGAATTTTTCTTTTAAAAATTAAACTTATCGAAACAAAAATATAAAATTCTAGCACCTAATAAGGACATAGATACTGATCTAAAATATGTGATATACAAGTAGCTTATGAGTCAGGGTATAATGAATTAATTGAATAAGCAGGCAAAACTGCTGCATCATCTATGTCTCCACCAATCTAAAATTGTTCTGAACTAGCCCCCGCAGGCATGGTGAAGTGGTAAAGCACTCAAATGAACAATAAGAGGACCAAAATTGAAATCTCGGCTTCTGAGTGTGCATACACTATGCTCAGACAACCAAAATTCAAATCCCAAATGGGGCAAATATCCTAGAGGTCAGCTCCTGAGTGTGCTCTAGATTTACCCGGTAGGCAGACTAGAGGGAAGATTGTTTAACTCCAGGATTAGACGGACAATGCACATCCAGTGTATTACAGCGCACATCCATAAAGCAAGTTCAGCTTGTGCGATGTAGGTTATAAATGATAATTGACTCACAAGTTGCTACATGAGAAAAAATGACAGTGAAAGATTACTAGCTGACAAATCTGCGTCCAACTACCCTTTTTCCCCAGTGATTTGTTCGACTTAGTAATAATGTGGATTGTGACGATGCATAGTTTCATCATATGCAAAAGAAACGTAGATTCTATCGGAAGACCTAACTGAACATACAACGTGCAAAGATAGAACAATGAATCAAAGAAACCTAACCAGATTTTCCTATTTCATGTTAATCTACACAAAAGTGAAAGGAGTGGTACAAACCGGTTTGGCAAACTCGATCCTGATGGCGCTCCCGTGGATCACGTACCCTTGGAGGGCTTCCTTTGCAGCCTTGGCTTCCTCGTCTTGCCGGAAGTACATGAAGGTGTAGTTCCTCGCCGAGCGCATGGTGGTGCAATCCAAGGCGCCATGCTTGGAGAAGATGGACATCAGATCCGAATCGGTGGTTTCGGCGGAGAGTTGCCCCACCCAGAGGGTATTCGAGGCGGACTCACTGCTCTCCGGATCCTTGGCAGACGATGGGCGGCAGTGGTCGGAAGAAACAACAGCAGACTTGTCGATCGGCATCGCCGGTTCCGGCCGAATCCTAAACGGTTGCCAACGGAAGCGAATCTACAGAAACAAAAAAAAAAGTACAGAAACCGCTCACAGAAATCGAACGCGGGGCAGATCGACGAACAGGCGACTCGGATTCTGCAATTGGAGACGGAGGCGGAAAGGAAGGGGAAAGAAACCCTAGAGCTTCGAAGCAGAGGGCCCTTCCACGCGCGGCAGTCTATATAAAGAAGATACGGAGGCCCCGAGGCCCCCGACGCATCGCAACGGCCTAAGTCGCGATTTGAGGTACAACCAGAATTATGCTATGCGGCTTCAGATGTATAAATTATTACAGAAACGTGTGGAATTTTATTTTTAGCCCCTTCATAATTTTTGAAGTTTCACTCAAATATATAGTACTCGGAGATGGAGCTTTTATATAAAAATAGTAATTAAAATGGAAAAATGTCAAAATAATAAAGCGATGAGATTGCATGACTATGAAATTAATTCTAGACTGAAACTATGCAATTATAATATGTATTCTATAAGGTAAAAGCAATTGTTTTGTCCCGAAACGATGGTATCATGATAAAACATCTAAGTTATCATTAAAACATCTATATTTCGATCTTTAGTGTGTATTTATAAAAAAATTTTCTTTAAATAGGAGGTACAACTAAAGAATGCTAGGCTTCTGAACTGATCACCACATGCACTTCCCGATTTACCCTGATGATCGATAAAAAATTTTCGTATCACGTGCGCTTTCCATTTACTCTAATAGTCGATGAAAAATTTCTGTAAGATCGAACCAATCATCTTAAGGATATCAATGAGGTTAACCGGTCACCCCAGGAATTTATTTAGATATCATCAAACTTTTAAATCAAATTCGTTAAACTTGTTAAATTGATTAATATATTTGATATTACAAATTTATTTATTCAATTTTTTTAATCCATTTACACTGATCTTCGAATTTGATCATTTAATTTAATAAATTATTCAAATTTATTTATTTATTTGAATAAATATAAATACTCTTATCAAATTATACGTCAAATTTATTCATAAATATTTAATACCCATACCCACAAAGACGACTGCGACAAGCTCAGTCCGATCATATCAAGTTCAAACCATGAGGAGCATGGCTCGAACAAGATGAATGATCGTTTAGACGAATGATTCAACTTTTATTGGATAGTCAAGTTCGCACATTCATCATAACTTTTAGTTTGATTGTCTAGATGAATGATGCAGCTTTCACTTCATTTAAAATGTACAAGATGAACCACTCCAGAGTTTGCCATGAAAACTAAGAGGACACAAAATAAATTGTTCAAGGCAACACCAAAAGAGTCGGTATGGCGGATTCTACTTGGAAATCTTTGCAGTAAGTTCCCTCACCAGCTTTGCGGCCACCATTGCAGTCATCCCATCGACGGTGTCACGTTGCGGGTTGAACTCCACGACGTCAGCACCCACAACATCGGCTTGGAGATTGTGGAGAATGTTGAGTACGTCGCGGAATGAGAGACCGCCAGGCTCAATATGAGACACTCCGGGAGCAAATGCAGGGTCAAGGCAATCAACATCCACCGAGATGTAGACACCCTTAACCCCTTCGCCTAGTTTCTGCCAAATTACGTAGGCATGCAACTCTTAGCTCATTCATTCAATGTACAAGTATCGAGTAGAGTTTCGACACAAATCAAACTATCAACATTGATCTGGTGTTTGAGGAAATAAAACAATACCAAATTTTCTAGAATATGGCGGTCTTGCGAAAAAGTGCGCATTTCGTATTGCTCAACCCCAAATCTCTTCCCCTGTTCCCGCCCTTCGCGAGTAATAGACCTAATTCCCACCTGAAATGAAATAAACTATTTTCCATATCAAAATGAAACATTGAAGAAATAACATTGATAGCCCTTCACATAGTGGAGAAATGCTATGTATCTGTAGCAAATGTCATAATGCACAGATCATAAGAGGTCATACTTCGAATAATGTTCTTTTCGTCGAGAAAAACTTCGTATAATACTGCTAAGTTACTTCACAAATAATACTAAGATCAGATTATTCACCCTTTTTTTGAATCGTTCTGTATCGCTTGTGGACTATTGATCACAAAGAAATCTAGTAAGCTTCCTTCCATATGATACATAGACGATACAATCAAAATATAAGCTTAGAAAAACGAAACTTTCACAAAGTAGAAAAGTAAAACAAATTTTCAGAAAGTAAAACAAATATTGCCCTCTGGTTTATTTTTACTGTGTAACAGAAAAAATATCCTCAGAGTCTGAATCTAAATGTAAAATGTCGAAAATCGTTCTTAATGAATTTGAGGGAAGAATACCTGTAGAAGGCGCCTTGCATATCCTCCCTCCATTATTCGCGCGAAAGAAGAAGCATGTGAATACTTGTTTCCCTCAAAAGCATCATATATATCTGGATGGGCATCTAGGTGAAGAATATCTAGAGGCCCGCCTAGCTTTTCTGATACAGCTCGAATGACGGGAAAAGATATGGAGTGGTCACCACCCAAAACAAGAGGTCGCAGTGGATCCTATCAAGCAAATGACAAGCTCAGCAAGAATACTGCACAGTAGCTGAAATTAAGGCCGGATTTACTCGGAGGAAAGATTCACAAAATTACATTTGGGTTTGAATCACAAATGTATGTTTTTGTGTTTCTTTTCATCCCCCTCTTCTTCCTATCTTTCAACCCAAGTAGATATCAGGACTAGTATAAGAACTACTATAGCATTTTATTTAAAACATATTGTCTCCAAGTACTAAATATCTGATCAATATGTATCTAATAAAGATCAAGAAAAAATGAAAGATGAACTCAAAGAAAGGTTAACATGACAAAGATACAAAGATCAGAACATAAAAGATGTGCAAGATTAAAAGAAGAATTAATATAATAAATGTTACTATTCAGAAGCACCAGTGGCTATGAATGAGAAAAAAAAGTGTAAAACATTGTAGACGTGTGCATTGAAAATTTGTAAACAAATGGAAAATAAGTGATTAAAAACGTTCTACTTGTAACAAAAATAAATCTACATCACCAGACTGACAATAAAGTTTTATATAAAACTTAATGGTGAGTTAAAATCAATGTAATTGTAGTAATTTTTTTAAGCTTGTGATATATCCCAATCTGCTTAGGATAATTTACAAGCTGCCTAGAACTATAAATATTGCAGTAGCATGACAATTTTAAAAAATTCGAATAGTGTAAATAACTCAAATACTAAAGAATAGAATAAGAAATTGAAATATTTTGTTACCTGTTCCATCACTAGCTTGACAGACTCACTTATAATATGCATTAGTCTGTCATCATCAACTCCACAATCTCGTATCTCTTGTATAGGAACATCACCAACATCAGTTAGCACACGCGGATCATCTAATTCTTTACCTGTACAAACACCAAGTTGTATATAAATTGAGATATTCCATCATCTACAAGAAATTGAACCGTAAAGGAAAGGATGGGCACCAAAAATATACTCCAAAAAAACATATTGAAAATAACCCCCAAAAAAAACTTTCTCAGAATTGTAGGAATCTTCTGATATAAAGTTCTCAATAAAGCTCTGATAAGAAAATGAACTTCAATTATTTGTGGCATACCATTAATTAAGTAAAATCTAATAGCAATTCCAAGACCCCTTTTCTAATCGTTCATAGTTCCTACATCAAACTTCTGCAATCTTCCAAATCATAGATAGCATGTCAAAACCAAAGAAAGCGACCTCCCATCACAGACAAAAATCAATATCTACGAAAAGACCATTCAAATCAATTCTTGTTTCCAGATTCAACACTTAGGCCATTGGTGCATGTGTGTATATATATAAAATGGAGTCAAGAACCCTATTTATAAAAGAAAATATGTGTTTGCTTGGAGAATTTTAGGCCTACAACGAACTAAAATTCGAAGAGAAAGAGTGAAAAAAAAAAGAGAGATAATACTGGTCTATTTGACAACAGATGTGAATAACTTATTGAAGAAGCAAATGAAATGCAATGACGGCTTATGTTTGTATTCCCTAAATAGTAAAACCAATCAGACGAACATCTAGAGACATGTCTTTAGCATCAATTATTATCACTTTTTTCATTTGTAAAATTCATATATTGTAGAGACATTCTTGAAGTTATTATTATATCAAAATTAAATAAAGTAACAGCAGGAATGCTCAGATATCAGCTTCCAATCTTAACACATCAAGATGGACCAGTAGTTTCTCAATCACCAGTTTTAAAAAATTTGGGACACAATTGTCATTGTTGTTCTTTGCGTTCTTGTGGTCGTAGCAATTGGATTTTCCTGTAACTTACTAGGATCCAAAGTCCTTTTTATTTTACAATGGTGCTAAACAAATAAATAAAAATTTCTTTGGGAAATAAATTAAAGTATGAAGAACAAGCTAGCTTCAAATACACTAATAAAGGAAAATAAACACATTCATGTAGATTTCATTTCAAGGATATATAGTTTGGTGGAACAAGTTATTGTAAAATGCATTCTTGCTGATCATGCTACCATAGTACTGAAGGAGGGTATAAAGAGGATTAGGAATTTTCAAATCGAGGAGTCACATCCCTCTTTATTTTATTATCTTTCCTCATCCTTTCAATTCTTTTTCTTTCCATTTTCCTACATCCTGACATGTTCTCTTGTTCACCAGCAGCAGCAACCATGAAACCCAGTATACTGTGATTATTTACATGGATCCTTATCCTGCTATTGAACTATTTTGAAAGCTATCTTGCTAGTAATATCTAAATCACTTGAATGTATTTTAAATTGTAAGCACTAATAATGCTCTTTTTTGTCCCCTCCACATCTCATATTTACAACTATAACCAGTTCAGTCCCCATGGGACAGGCAAATCATTGCATGGGTGTTGCCACCAAGAGGTCTAGAGGTCAATTCATGGCAGCGAAATGCTTGCCACATTCCTACCCTCCCCCATGCAATGGTTTCAAAGGCAAAGCCACCTGTGATTTACCTCTCTACAAATGACTATGGGACCGGTCGTGTGGGATGCCCGGGTTAGCGTATGACCTTTTGCCACCAACTATAACTAGTTTGCTTTAGCCAATTATACAATTTACTGATCAGTCTTTGAAAATTTCCATATCATCTTAACTCATTTTCTATTGCTTTGAGAGAGCACTAATTTTCTTATTAATTTTTTGTGTTTTTTACTGTTTTGTATAATTCAAACATCAGTATGTGTCATCTTCATATCCCTGTGTAATATTTCACTCATGATATGCTCGTTCCTTGTTGAAAATGTTTAAGCAGAAGTGGGGTCACAAGTGGTCTTTGCTTGTGCATGATCGGCAATAAATCAAATACCTAACATAAAGAGCTATGCTATCAGTTTTCAATGGATACAACTGAGAAACCAACATTTGCAATGTAAATATTTAGATTAGAACAATCAAATAGACTGGTTATATCAATGTGAAAAGCAAGTCCAAACATTTCAGCAACCAACTTTAGGAGGCTGACTCATATTTAAGTAAGTCAGTTCTTTACAGAGAACATGAAACAAGTGACAACTTTCCATGTCAACTAAGTGAATATGATTAAGCACCAAAACAAGAAGACAACACATCTGCAAAGATTTTAGAAAAAAAAAAAGAGTCAAACCTGTGAAAATTAACCTAAATCCAGTTTTGTCAATCTGTTCCAACAATAACAAGGCTGGCACATTAGATGCATGCAAAAAATGATAAATTTGTATTACCTTGTTCAGTGCTTGAGTTGGTACTACCACACCAGATAGCCTCCCTAATTCGAGGAGGAGCAAAAGCAGGGCCCTGCAGGAAAGAAGAATTGTGTCCTAGTGGAACTCCCAAAAGTGATGTTGAAGCTTTCGCACCGCCCAATGACCTTAATAACTCTCCCTGTGAAAAGAAGGGGATTCATTTAGTTCAGAAATTTAGCAAAGCTAAAGGTTCATAGCACTTGATACCAATCAATTTTACAGAGAGAATTCATCTAGATTACTCTCTTCAAATTTTGTAGACACAATAGGAACTGATATAATGAAAAAAAATGGAATAGCAGCCATCATCAGCGAGCAAGAATCTTAGCAGGTAACCAGTAATATATCAGTATCACTAACCCAGAGCAACACAAGAGCAAGCACTATATAGAAGTTAGTGACGCCAAAAAAGATAGTTTTTTGAGAAACATAAATTATAGAAAACTTGAAAAACGAATGGAACACTTGTCCATACTTGAATAGGATTTCATACAGATTAAAGATTGTTAGTATACATCTAATTACGATATTGAAAATCCTTTGAAGCTTGATAAGTATAGCTCTTTCTTTACAAGTTAGAAAATTGATTTTAATCTAAGAGTAGCTAAATAAGGATGAAAAAAATTGGAAAATAGCATTTCGATGATACGTCTACCAACAATATTGATCTGCAAACGCAACCAGAAAAAGCAATATCGAGCAAAACAGAGGATAACAGCAAACATAACACTTCTTCTACCTTGAGTTTGGCCCTCTCGCGAATCAGCGTGAGGGAAGCATCGATGACCCGGTTCTGCCCCTTCTCAATCAAGGCCTTAGAGACGTTCGCGGTGCTCAGTTGCCTCAAGTAGTGCATCCACTTCGTTCCCTGGCTCATCTTTTCTACAACACGTATAAAAACATCTCGTCAGTATCTACAAATAAATAAGAAAAAATCGCCAAAATATCTATAAAAAAATACATGATAACACCAGAAGAACATGAACAAAAAATAACATTTTGATCAGCTACCAGAACACAGAACGACAGAAATCTACGTCCGCTCGAGAACACTGATTCAGATTTCAACAAAAAAATACAAGAACGTACAAACTAGAGCACATCAAAAACCTAACATAAGCAAACATATTCATCAAAAAATAAGAACAAGAAAAGGGCAAATGTGCCCGATACCTCACTCTCACTGCGTAGAGAAGGACAGAGATTGAAGAGAGGGATGGTACGAGCGGAGCGGAGAACGAAACTCCGCTTTTATCAAGCTCGTCGAGCCGTCGCTATGGCAACAATCTCTGCAGTGGATTTCATTGGTGCTTGCCTGTTTGGTATCTTAAAAAAGGTAAAGAGATTAACAGACGGGTAATTTTTTAAAATGCCTATTTTTATATTTTAAAAAAAAAAAACAAAATAACATAGATATTTTACTATTGGATGGAATCAAAAGTCAAAAGGATTTATGTTTTTACCTATATCTCCCACCTTATGCATTGTAGGATCAACAGCTACTGTAAAATTATTTCGACATTTCGAAAAAAATTTAAACGAAATTTTTTAGATTTAAAATCCTATCACCGTGAGTTGCACCTATTAATCAATTATATATTTTAATTATAGTAGCTATAACGATATAATATAGTAGCTATGATTTTAAATTTACTCAAGGTATATATTTTAGACGGAGATAAGATAATAATAAAAATAATACTAACTGATAATTATATCATTGGTAAATAGGGAAAATTTATACGTAGTCTCTATTGGTAAACAAATCTTTATATGCAGTCTTCATCAATGAAAATCTTTGTTTTCACTCTCTAGTCAAATATATTTACCTAATTGCCCATGATATTTTTAGGTACAAAAAGTTCAAAAATCAGTATAAATCCTATTAAATTCAGTATATTAAATTAGAATCTAGTATATTTTCTATCAAATTGAGTACGCTTCTTTTTTCACCTCAAAATATACTCAATTTTAATTTAATGTGTTGAATTTAATAGGAATTATACTCATTTTTTTACTATTGTACCGAAAAATATGAGCATTAATTTCGATAGAAAATATATTATATCCTAATATAGAATATTAGATTATAGTGTAAAGTGCTGAATTTAACAAGAATTATACTTATTTTTAGACTTTTTATACTTAAAAAATAAGAGGGACAATTTTGATATAAAATATACTCGATTTTTAATATAAAGTACTGACTTTAAAAAGAATTATATTCGTTTTTAGACTTTTTGTACTCAATTTTAGACTCTTTGTACCTAAAAAATCTGAGGGGCAATTTAGGTATCAATATTTGTATGAGGGAGTTGAAATAAGTAATACTTTGCATGGAGTGGAAACAAAATTTTTTAGACATAAAGATTACATATAAAATTAACATTGTGATTAAGGATTTTTCTCTAATTTATCGATAAATATATTCTTTTGATTAAAAAAAAATCAACACACAACGCTCCGATTTAGTAAAACTTGTGCTCTTTGACTTTTGTCCAATACAAAATCCTATAAAATATTTTAATATTAATAAATCTTTTAAATAAATTACAGAATACTAATGGAGGCAATCCATAAAGATTTAAAATTAAATATTTTTTATCCACCTTAATTATCACTACTTGCATATTAATTAATAATCACTACATAGCAAAAGAAGCCCAGCTTACCCCTATTGCTACAATAGGTGTAATAGAATTGCTAAGTCCTATTAATCAACTTAATTATATTTTTTTTAAATAATTAATTTTAAATACTTGCTTTATTTCTCTTTTCAACTTTTAAATGTTACTTAAAAAAATACATCAAACAAACTCTTTTGTTAGGTAATTATACGATAAAGATTGGAGAAACATTCTCCACGCCTAATTTTATTGATGTTATATTCAAGCCAGCATGATAAGTTTAAGGTTTCAATCTATCATAATCATAATCAAGAAGTTACAGAGTACTTAACAAAATTATATATATATATATATATATATATATATATATATATATATATAATAAAACCTTTAAATGAGTTACAGATTACGTATTAATAAAATCATAAAGGTGAAAAGGACATTATAAAAAAAACAATCAAAAAACCAGTCATTAGATAATTTATTCCGAGAATATCTTTACTTTACATGTAGCATTATTCTAACAACTATAATTAATTACTATAACATATAGTAGCTGCTATAATCTTGTTCCTTACTTTAGCTTTATTGAATCAATTATGATTAATTGTTATAATGTATAAAGACTATAACTATTACAACGTCTAACAATTAATGTGATAATATTATAGTAATAGTAGCTACTAAATAGCTGTTGAAATTATATAGCAACTACTAAGTAGATGTTACAATTGTTTTTAAATCATTTTGATTAATTTAAAATGATTTAGATACATTTTAAATAATTTTAATAAATAATATTTTGCTATAATAATATTTAGAATTCAAAGTTTTAAGTGTAGTTGTAGCTGTGAAGTAACCACATAAATAAGTGCTACAACTATCTTAACGTAACTTTGATTAATTTAAAATAATTTTGATAAAATTTATGTAATTTTGATGAGTTAATAAAGACTATTTTAATATAATAATACTTTATGTATAAAAGTATCCATAATACATCGTCATTAAAACCCATTATCTCATTAAAAAGTATGAGGTTCACTATCATATATTCTGTAAAATACTAAAAAATGACGAATAATCATAAAGAAATTTTTCGAAATTTTTAGAAATTTTTCGGAGCTTGTATGACGAGTTTAAGGGGATCGAATATTGGGTCCCGGGAAAGCATGTTTAAGGTACCCTATTTTAACGAGGAAAAGTTTTATTTTCTTTTTCTTTTATTTCTCTTCCCCCGTTTTCCTTCCCCGACCCACGCCTCCCCCACGCCTCACCGTCGGTTTCTTCTTCTCTTCTCCAACTGACACGCCGTCGTCGCTCGCGTCCGTTCCGATCCTCTTCTCCCCGAGCGTACAAAACCCCTCTCCTCAGCCCGAGCAGTGGTAACCCTTTCTCTTTCTTTTCACCTTTGCCTCCCGCGACGCCAAAGCTCCTCTTCGCCTTTGCCCCAATCCTCCTTGCATCGACGCGGAGCCCTAGAGCTCGAGCCACCACCCGATCATCGGAAGGAAGGGCCAACGCTAGCCCTCATCTCGCTGTGCCCTAGCCGCAGTCGTCGTGCCCTAGATCGCCGGCGATCGGGAGCGTGCGCCGATGACAAGGGTAGGTTCTTGAGTCGTTTTCTCTTGATCCTCTCTAGCCCTGTGCCCTAACACTATCTATGATTGGGTAGTTGATCTCTATAGGGGTTGATTGGTGTCTGGAATTGTTGATTTCTTTCTTGATCCGGCAATGTGGTAGCGAGATCCCTTTTCATAGCAGATCGACACACCTATATTGGTTAGGTTTTGGATGGTTTGATCACGGAGAAGGTGTCAAGGTCAGTGCTACCAGTAAGTTTCTCAAATTAGGTTTTCTTTATGTTGCCTTGATGAATCTGGACCTTCTGTTCTTAATTGGAGCAGTAAGGGTGGATTCCAACCAAGTGTTGTGTGTTGTGGATCAACAACCATCTTGTTCCAACGCAACAGTGGCTATGTATTGAGGTAAGGTGTAGGGGAATTTAATACAAATTGGTTAAGTGTGACTTAGGTTTATATTTATGTGTTGATTAGTGTTTTGCCCTAATTTAGTGTTAGAGATTTTATTTAGCTAATTATTTGAATTTAGCTAAATAAAATATACACATTGATTGGTACAGGACTTTAATTCGAGACCGTGTCTCGACGAGGGATATATTTTGGATTGGACATTTCTATTGGAGGCGGGTACCTTGACTTATCTTTTAGATAATGTCATGTTGATATGCTTAGTAGATTTTTAATAAGTAGTAATAATTATGTTTATATCTACATCGGTATGTCACTATTTATTTCCGAGCATGTTTTGTTTGTTACCTGTTTAACATGCATGCCCTTGTTATTTATTTATGTTATAGAGGTAGTGACATATCATGCCATGTGATATACCAAACTAGTCATTTACCATATCTGACTTGTGTACCTAGATCAGTTTATTTGATCCATTTATTTTTAGTACACGTTTTATGGAAGTTGATATGGTCAGGATTTGTATGTTTAGTGTTATGCATTATCTCGCATGATTGCATGCTATGCGATAGTTGGCTCCATTATTGTTGAGCACATCGCCAGTTACATGGATCTGTACACACAACCACTCATGGGTTAGTGGTTTTATTCAGGCAATGTGTGTTGCAGTAGGTTGCTCTGTTTGGCTCTGTTGACCCACTCATGGGTAGTGTGACGCAGCATGGTAGCCGGCAGAGATCCCTCCTCTAAATTGTCTCAAGGAGATAAGCGCATTGCGCTCCCCCACTTATGATTTGGGGTAGGAGAATAAGTATACTCCGACAGCATCCCGTCCACTCGGTCACTCATCAGGAGCAGTGACGACAGAGTGCACGGTTGTTACAGCCCTACCCACTCGGTCTCACCATCTTGTGTGAGATGGCTGACTGGCGTCAGGGGTGACCAGGACATGTCATTGGCATCATATGTATGATGCATTTATTGCTTGTGTTTGCTGCACTTTGTTTGTTGCATATTGGATGGATGCATTTAATTGACATGCATACAAGATTATGATACTCCTCGTGTTGTTCCCCGTGGGTGTTTTGATGTGATCAACCAAGTTGGTTAGGTTCTGCGTTTTGTCTGATCTCTGTGTCTGAGTGTGCAGGAGCTTAGGAGCGCAGGAAGTCGAGTGGAAGACGCAGCTAGCGAGAAGGATGGCACGAGAACGGAGTCGACGGGCTCGATGCGTCCGAAGGACGAGAGAGCTGCAGAAGAGTACTCCGGTGGAGCGAGAAGAACGTGCACGGCGTTCGAGGGACGAAAAGTCAGATGGAAGCCTGCTCGAGGAGAAGGCCGGGAATTGGGTTCGGGTGAGCCCTATTCTGGTTGGCCGCAATCACCCAAAAGATAGGAGCGTTGGAAGTCAAAGCAAGCTGGAAATGAAGCCAAGAAGCTAAGCTGCCAGCTTGAAGGCACCTTCAACAAGGTTGAAGGTGCCTCCAGCTTGAAGGCGCCTCCAGCCAGGTTGAAGGCGCCTCCAGCTTAAAGGCGCCTTCAGCCAGGTTGAAGGCGCCTTCAACCAGGTTGAAGGCGCCTTCAGCCCAGTCAATCCGACCGTTTGCCTTCGGATAGAGTTATATCCGATCACTTGCTTGGAGGCGCCATGGACCATTGTTGGAGGCGCCTTGGAGCTTCGGGATAGACTTTCCAGGGACTATAAAAGGACCCCGTGGACCTAGGAATTCATCATTCATTCAAGCTTTCAATTCCTAGCAACTTGTGAGTTCATTAAGTGTGTAAAAAGGCTTCTCCGCCTGCAGTAAAGGAGACTCTGCTAGTGCGACTTTCGATTGTCCTGGATTAACAACCTCCTTGGTTGTAACCGGGTTAAACCTCAGTCTCCCGTTTTATTTTTGTCTTTAATTTTATATAGTTGCTAGTTATTTTTACTGCTGATTTTATTTCTGAGTTGAAATCCGATGATGGTATAGTTATTTTTGATTTCAGAAGCAATTCATCCCCCTCTTGCCGGTCTCCGCTGCACCAACAATTGGTATCAGAGCCTGATAGCCTCAGAAGGACTAACAGCCAACTGAAGCACTACGATCAAGACGATGGCCAGAGCGAACATCCATCCCCCGAAGTTCGACGGAGACTTCACCACTTGGAAGCGCAAAATGGAGGTATTTTTTAAAACGGATTTTGATATTCTTATTACAATGAAATATGGTTTTGCAGCACCGAAAGACAAAGAAGAAAACACATGGAACAAGAAGGAGCAAGCCGATTTCATCGCCAACGGAAAGGCAGAGTTCCACCTACTCAGTGTGCTGCCACCACAAGAGGTAAGTCGAATCGGAAGCTACGACTCCGTGAAAGATCTCTGGGAGAAATTCCTGGAGCTTCACGAAGGTACCTCCGAAGCAAAGCTGGCGCAACGCGACATCCTCCGGACCCAGTTGACGAACCTCCGGATGAACCAAGGCGAGAAGGTAGCACAACTCCAAGTGAGGATCAAAGAGCTGATCACTCAACTCACCAACCTTGGAGAAGAAGTAACGAACCGGGACTCAATTCGATACACGCTCAACGTCTTCCCAAGAACTCCAGAGTGGGTCTCCTTAGTAGATGCTTACTACATCTCTAAGGATCTCGAGGTAAGTACATTGGAACAATTGTTTTCAACCTTCGAACTTCACGAATCTCGACTTGCAGAAAATCTAGTAGAGAAGTCGAACCCCAACATTGCCCTACGTGCCGAAAAGGACGATCCTGACTCCGAAGCGATAATAGACGAAAACGAAGCTGCGTTAATGGTAAGACGTTTTAATAAGTTTTTTAAATCTAACAAATTTAGATCGCAGTCAAGTAAACATCGTCAAAGGAGAAGGACAATCCGTTGCTACAACTGCAACGAAGAAGGGCACATTAAGGACGACTGCCCAAAATTGAAGAGCAAATAGAAGGATAAGGAAAGGAGCAAGAAGCCAGCTCGAACCAAACACAACCTAAAAGCCACGTGGGATGATTCGTCATCCTCCGAATCATAAATCGAAGAATTCTCGGGACTAGCACTGATAGCCAACCATCAACTAGAAGAAACGTCCAGCTCAGAGATGAGCATCGACGAAGGGGGAGGAACGTCAGAAGAGGAAAGCTGCAGTGAAGGAGGAGCATCACCGAGTCAGGTAAGTAAGGTATGCAATCTAACCCCGACTCAGTCCTTTAAATTTATAAAAGCACTTTCTAAAGAATTAGATAAATTTGAAAAGGAAAATAAAAATTTGAAATTAGAAAATACAAAATTAAAAAATGATATTGAAAAATTGAAAAATGATGCATGCTTAAAGAAGTTTCCAAATTCAAAAATTAGAATTTATGGTAAATTAAATTGGTACATTAGAAACCATCGGGGTCAACTTAGAAAAGTACCAAGAAATTATGTACCCCCTAAATTTTTGAATAACCCTGTAGGAAGGAACCTCTATTGGGTTCCAAAATCTGTGCTAAATTAATATTTTTTTAAAAAGTTTTAAGAGAGAAAATTAAATATTGAAATTCTTTATGGAAGCTTTGTCTAAGGAAGTGGTTGTTGCTCCAATAACCAAGAAGGCCTAGTGCCTCGCCACGACCTGGAAGCTAAAATATTGAAAAAAAATGCTTAATTAACTTTCTGAAAAAACATTAAAAATAAGAATTAAATAATAATTTGAAAGTTTATTAAACATTTTTTTTAAAACTATTCTTGAAAATTATTCTAATTTAGAATTTTTTTTAAAAAAAGGATTTTTTTTTCTAGAGAAATTCTAAATAACTTCATTTGACTTAGAAATTTTTTTGAAACATTCAAAAAGTTTACTTAGGATTTTTTTTTACTTAAATTTTTTTAAAAAAATTCAGTTAAACTTAGAAGTTTTTTTTGTAAAATTCTAAAAATTCATTTTTGCTTAGAAAATTTTTTAGAAAAACTTTCAAAAATTCACTTTTGCTCAGAATTTGTTTTAACTTAATAATCTGCTTAATATTCTCTTATTGGTACCCCATTTTTGCTGTGATCAAAGGGGGAGAGAAAGGTAGGGGGAGTACGAAATGAAAATTTTTAATATTTTTTTTTCTAAATTGTGTTGCAATTTTAATAATTGCAAATTTATGTTTAGATATGTTCGTTTAGTAATTTACTTTAAAATTACAATTTATGTCTATTTACCCTAACTTGAACTTGGGTTGATGCATATCAAAAAGGGGAGATTGTTGTTCCCCGTGGGTGTTTTGATGTGATCAACCAAGTTGGTTAGGTCCTGTGTTTTGTCTGATCCCTGTGTCTGAGTGTGCAGGAACTTAGGAGCGCAGGAAGTCGAGCGGAAGACGCAGCTAGCGAGAAGGATGACACGGGAAAGGAGCTGACGGGCTCGGTGCGTCCAAAGGACAAGAGAGCTGCGGAAGAGTACTCCGGTGGAGCGAGAAGAACGTGTACAGCGTTCGAGCGACGAGAAGCCAGACAGAAGCCTGCTCGAGGAGAAGGCCGGGAATTGGGTTCGGGTGAGCCCTATTCCGGTTGGTCGCAATCACCCAAAAGATAGGAGCGTTGGAAGTCAAAGCAAGATGGAAATGAAGCCAAGAAGCTGAGCTGCCAGGTTGAAGGCGCCTTCAACCCAGTCAATCCGACCGTTTGCCTTCGGATAGAGTTCTATCCGATCACTTGCTTGGAGGCGCCTTGGAGCTTCGGGATAGACTTTCCAGGGACTATAAAAGGACCCCTGGACCTAGAAATTCATCATTCATTCAAGCTTTCAATTCCTAGCAACTTGTGAGTTCATTAAGTGTGTAAAAAGGCTTCTCTGCCTACAGTGAAGGAGACTCTGCTAGTGCAACTTTCGATTGTTCTGGATTAACAACCTCCTTGGTTGTAACCAGGTTAAACCTCGGTCTCCCGTTTTATTTCTGTCTTTAATTTTATATAGTTGCTAGTTATTTTTACTGTTGATTTTATTTCTGAGTTGAAATCCGAGGAGGGTATAGTTATTTTTTATTTCAGAAGCAATTCACCCCCCTCTTGCCGGCCTCCGCTGCACCAACACCTCGGTCTGACGACCTTACTTTTTCTTATATTCAGGTCCTGGTTAGTACAGATACTCCTTTACCTTACAGTTTTTCATTTTCCATATGATAATTATTCAGGAGACTGTACGCATATTTATTACTGATGGTTATTATTTACTATGCATGTCAACTAGGTATCCGCTGAGTGTTGGACTCACCCCCGTTATTACTATTTCAGGTTGAGGCTGTCCGGAGATCTCCAGTCGCTAGTCCCCGACTACTTCGCGTAGCGACGAGTTCGCACATTTTTTTTTCTTATTATGTTATTGTTTATATTTTCATACTTGTATCTTTTGGCTCTTGGAACTTGTACGATCTCTTGTTATCGAAGGATTTTTATTTAGATGTATGCTGGAGTTTTGAATTTTATGGGTGTAGTTGAGTAGGATATCAAGTTTGTGTTTTATGGGTGAAGTTGAGTAGGATATCATATTTGTGTTTTATGAGTGTAGTTGAGTAGGATTTTTGAGATGATTTCGTTATCGTTGCTTAGGTTAGGATTTTACTATTAAACTGCGTGGGTGCTTGCTTATTGTACTTATTGTTATTGTTCCGGCCGTGTTGGCTATATGTGGCTTTGAGGACATTGTAGAAAGTTTCATATTATCGCCCGTACAGGGGAGATGTTGCCGAAATTTCTTCTCACAGAAACTACCTGGGGCGTGACATATTCATTATACCAATATATCTCTTTCATCCACATTCCTTTTAACATTAGTACTCATTATTTACAAATCTCCATCGTTCATTCAATCCTATTAAAATTATATAATATTAAATAAATATTTAAAAATATATTTTAAAATATTTAAATTATTAATAATAATTTTACTTTAAAAGTCACTGTTTCTAAAAAAATAATATTAAAATTTTTATGATTAAAAGAATAAATAATTAAAAAAAAATGAGAGAGAGAGGGGTCAAACCTTTAAACGCCCCTCTATCCTATGAATGAGTATTATAATATCCACTCATAATGGAGTGAGTATAATACCTATTTAACACTTCCTCTCTCTCTTGTGAGTGTTATGCTTGCACTACCTGCTCGGTCGATAAATTTATCCCTATTTTTTTTCTAATACTTTTAATTAGAATTTTTTCCTTAAAATGGAGAGCACGATCAAAGGATGTTAGATTTCTGGGTTAGGCGCCGATTAACTGGGATTATCATTTTTTTTTCTAATACTTTTAATTAGCCATCGTCCCTAGGACTACGGTGCCGTTGTAGAATATCCAAATTATTATCCAGATATCCGTGATTTGATCCTTAAGTATGATATTTTTATAGAAATTTTTTCACCAAATAAAATTAATTGAGATTATCAATTTTTTAATACTTTTAATTAAATTTAAATAGTCAATTAACAACCGAATAGCAATTATAATAATACTAAAATACAGAGTATTTTGGATTAAAAAAACTATGATGAAGTATCCTTTTACTTTTCTTTAAAAAGGAGCATTCATTTGACTATTTACATAATTTGGTACATTTTTTTATTTTCGACGGATGTCATTCACTTAATTTTTAAAATTAATTAAGATTAATGGTTAATCCTGCCTGAGGTCACGGCGTTCAACTGACTGGTGAGTTGTTGCTAATATTAACTAGCAAAGAGAGGAATACTGGTCAGGGAGGAAAGATTAGATTAGGGATCGAGATGGTCGGAAAGATTCCCAGCATTGTTTCTCTAATGCCCAAGTTAATTTTTGAAGATGAAGAAGTATTCTCTCATTAGGGTCTCGAGAAGATGTATGTGCCCCCCTTTTTATAGGAATAAATATTTTTTTTATCATGTCTCCATATTTTTCTCGAATGTTACCACATTCTCAGTAATAAAGGACCATTACTATCCGTTAATTCAAAATAATTACCCATGTTATGTTGGATAATTCACCAAGGATTTTGAAAAATTAGTTGAATTTAAATTATACTGAATTAAATTTAACTTATTTGTCGAGATGACCTGAACAGATAATCTTAGACTGTCAGTGGAGGTTGGTTTCTGCCAAGTGTGTACTGCAGAGTGACTGAGGGAGCAATGTGGGCGGGCAATGCGAGCAGAGCAACAGAGTGACTGATCGGTCGAATGGGCTAAGTGGCAGTGCGACCGATCGAGTAGTAGAAAGGTTGATCAAGCCAAGTGGCCAACTAGGTAGAGCAGCGGACCGGGTAGTACAATCTAGCGGACAGAGCAGCATATTAGATCAACGAGGCCAAGTGACCGATCGGGCACAACGACCGATCAAGTAATACGGTTGAGCGGGCAAAGCAGGCTGATCAGGCCGAGTGGCTGACTGGGCAGAGCAGGCTAACATTTGAAGGTAGAGCAACTCGAGCTATCGAGTGGCCCGAGCGGGCGAAGCGGACTGAGGTCTGCGATGAACGCAGTTTTCTTGAAACAGATTCGCCCCACCTCCGGCTGTGTTTCGAGGTTTTCTCGAGTCGTCTGTTTCTCAATATACAATGGTTAACCGTGATGCACTGGTAGTCGCTGCGAATTGAGAGGTACCCAACTGCTATCATGGATACTCTACCGAGAAAAAATACACGGCAAAAGAGGAGGGGAACGTAGGTGGAGAGCTTCAGCTTTTGTGTGTGTTGTTCAGGACCATGGTCTCTCTTTATATATGAGCATCATCCCTCACCTGCATTGAATGTCGAGTAATGACCATTCAATACCCAAGGATTAATGATAGTCGACGACCAACAATGGTCAACCATTACTATTCAGGAGCTTACGAAATCGTCATTAACAATGGTTAATACTTCTATTACCTTCTTGAGTAGCAAATAAAAAGAATACATGTGAAAAAATGTTGGTTGTTCCACTTGAGCAAATTTTACCGCAACGAATCTAGTATTTAGCGCATACAGGTCATGCTCGCATACGAGTCAACTTGGTTCAATGTAATCCGAGCCCTGACTTTACACTCCCCCCCCCCCTCGCACACCCATGCGTGAAAGAGAGTCTCTCCCCATACATTTGTTCGCAACATCAATGCATGTGAATCAATATAAACCAACCAATATCCTTAAAACTCTTAATGTGGGACTAAAGTCTCATTCACAATAGAGTTTATTCCCTCTTCCATCTCTGCTTCATTCACGTATATCCAACATGGTGAATCACATGGTTTTCAAAAACTTTTTCTTTTTTATTTTAAAATCAGTACGCAACGGAAAAACACGAAAATGAAAAGCAAGTAAAAAAGACAAGTTTAATTTTACTTGACTCGGAGCCTTCGGCGACTCCTACTCCAAGACCCAGTCCCGTGAACCTATCGACGGGTAATCCACTAATAACCTCTTTCGGAACTACCGGAAGAGGAGATCAAGTACAAAAAAATTGAAACAAGTATAACATGTTACACTTTTTCTTTTGTAGAAAGTAAGTACAATATTTAATTTTGTTAACCAACACTTTCGAAGATAGTCGACTTAGGCTCGGTGTTAGGCGACTCCTCAGCAATAGTCGGACGCAGCAATGTTATAGCGGAGCAATAGCAAGAAATCGGAGCAGTTGGAACTTCAAACGGACACGTAGAAGAGTTAGTGAAGAGTGCTTGGTTGAACAACACTTTTATAAGGTGTGGAAGATGCCTTCCATAGATAAAAGTTTATCCCGAAATGTATCGGTCCTTATCGCCAAAGAAATCAGATTTTACCCATTTGAAGGCTCCTTCCAATGGCTTGAAGGCGCCTGGGGTACTGTTCACTGATAACCATGATTTTGACTATATTATCTTGATTCATAATGTAAATTTTTAATGATTTTCTCATAAATTGAACTCATATCTATATCATATTTCATAATCATATTTGATCTTGGACTTAATTGCAAATTAGCATATTATCATGGTATTTGATGCTAATATTTGATTATTATTTTGTAGGCATCAAAAGGGTCAATGACCCGATCAGATCAGATCACATTTGGGCTTAAATCTAGGGCTAAATAAGTCGATCAAGCTTTGGAGCATTATGGGTCGTTCATCCAATATCAAGTAGATCTGAGTCATCCATTAAAAATTCGACCCATTCAAGCCAAGAGGAAGCACATCACAGCCGTTGATGAAGATCCAGAAGCTTTGATCCAGATCTCAGTTCATCCAGTCGTTGATCGATCCCTGAATTAATCTGGACCGTCCGATCAGATGTGAGGTTGATTTAAATCGCGCGAGAAGCTACAGTGCTTCCTTGGGCTCGGCGTTTTCGCGACATTGCACTGTTCACCGTCTTCTTCTTCGGGACACCGACGCTCCTTCCACAATTCCAAATCCAAGAGCTAGTGTTCTTCTCCGACGGAGATCTCGAGCTGTCGGCATTCATCCTCCGAGATCAAAGAGTGGCAGAAGGGAGGTTTCTTCAGCCGCGATTTTGATTTTGTTTCGCCGCCGCGTTCCTATTCGTGGGAGGTTCCGATTAGCAATCTTCACATTCAATAGAGCTTTGAGGGAGGTTTCTTGGAGTTTCTGATCCTTTTCCGATCTCCATTCCGTCGTGAAGCTAGGTTGATCTAATCAATTAATCTAGTTTGGCAAATCACAGAATCTATGCTCTATTTTTCGGCTGATGAGATTTCCAGTTGGGTGTGAGCTTCGAGGGAGGTTTCTTGGAGCTGTGGGCATTCCCTGGTGATAGTTGGAAGCTTGGTTGATTGTTCATTGGGTGTTTGAGAGGAGGTTTCCGAGAACATCCCTATTTAACAGTAGAGAAGAGGGTTTATTTCGGGATTTAGTTGTGGAATGCTTTAGGTTTAGTTTTCTTCTTCTTCTTCGTCTTTCAATTGTTCATTACCATGCTCAGATCTTATGATCTGATTTACTGGTTTGTAATTTCAGTTTGATTTCTAAGCTTGTAATTTTTTAACTAATTTTTAAAAGGATTTTTAAAGTTTTTTTTAAAAGGATTTTTTAAAGTTTTTTAAAAGAGTTTTTAAAATAATTTTTAAAAAGATTTTTAAAGGTTTTTTAAAAGAGTTTTTAAAATAATTTTTTAAAAAGATTTTAAAGTTTTTAAAATAATTTTTAAAAGGATTTTTAAAGGTTTTTTAAAAGAGTTTTTAAAATAATTTTTTAAAAAGATTTTAAAGTTTTTAAAATAATTTTTAAAGTTTTTTAAAAGAGTTTTTAAATTTTTTTTTAAAAGATTTTTAAAGTTTTTAAAAGAGTTTTTAATTTTTTTAAAAAATTTAAAAGAATTTTTAAAATAATTTTTAAAGTTTTTAAAATAATTTTTTAATTTAATTTTAATTTAATTTAATTTAATTTAATTTAATTAATTTTAATTTTAATTTTAATTTAATTTAATTTAATTTTAATTTAGTCCTTAGTCATCTCACCTGATCTACGTTTTCAATCAGGAAATCTTATAATTTTGTGAGATGAATTAAATTCAATTTTAGGGTTTGGTTTAACTTTGTGTTAGATTCAAGTTTAGCTTTGGGTCTAACAAATATGCATTCTCTGGATAAACTTCTGGGCTATGGTGAGTCACTTGAACATCATTAGAGTAGTCATGCCTTTGAGGTTTTCCAAATAGTCCTATCCACTGGACTTAGTACAAAACCTTGGTCTAACTGGTTAGGATCCATAAAGGATAACTTCGGTCAGTTCCACTTAGCCAAATGTACCAGGTCGAAATCATATCTTCCTAGACATGCATAGACTAAGTTTCCCTAACGTACTATCATCCAAAACTTCACCAGTACAATAGGTCAAGTTAAACTTGAACCTTTTCTATTTAGTCCTAATTACCCTGCCAGGTAAATTAGTTTGGGTTACCATGCCGGGTAGGTTCGTTTTGGAGGTGCCAACTATTCTGGAGCCTCCTCCTGAATTATTGGCCTTTAATTCTTGGTTCTTGGTTTATGTCTATTCTTTTTATAATTATAGTTTACTTGATGATATTCTAGGTCTTGGTGTGGCAAAATATTTAGATTTTGAATTTGTTGGTCTAGGTTTGTATTTTAATTTTTGATTTGATTTATTTGATTTTATATAATATATTTTTTCTTTGGGTATGTAGTATTGGTTAAATCCTACTTGCGTGGTTAAACACGTTTTCGGAACCCAAACTTTACTTGTTGGTTTGTGTTGGGTTATTAATGATTTAAATGTTTTATTTGAACTTGACTTATAGTCAAGTCCAATTTTGTTGCAACTTGCTTTTTGATTGTTTAAGATTAAATCTAAATTTTTAGATCTTATTATAAATTTTTCTAACATTTATTTTAATTTATTAATTTCTATTTTTAGTGATAAATTCTCCTCCTCAAGTGTTAGATCTCGAGTTGGATTATTTTTTGTAATTTGTTCCTTGAGGTTTAGGTTTTCCTCAAGGAGTAATTTGTTTTCATCTTCTAATTTAACTAATTTTCTATTTAAACAAGAAATAATTTTAAAGAACTTTTAATTTAAATTTTGGTATACCTCTTCGGAACCTTCGGAAACGAGTACGGACTCATGACTCGATTCGGGTTCGGACTCATCTTCCGATTCGTCCTCCGACTCTGCTAGGCAGGCCATCAGCGCAAGGTGACTCTGGTGCTTCTGGTTTTCGGCCTCCGATTCGTCCGAGGAAGAGTCGTCCCACGTCGCTTTGAGGGCCTTCTTTTTGGTCGTCTTCAGTTTGTCGTTCTTCAATCTCGGGCACTCGTTCTTGTAGTGGCCTTTCTTGTTGCACCCAAAGCATGTCACATTTCTTGGTTCGGTTGTAGAGTTGATCTTCTGCAGGTCCTTCTTATTGAAGCTCTTCTTCCTCCTGGTGAACATTTTCCTTACCAGGTTCTCCAGGTGCTCCTCATCTTTAGAATTGTGGTCAGAGTCTTCATCGGGTTCAAACTTGTTCTTTCCTTGGAGGAACCTGCAAACAGGGCAATACCTTTTTCGGTTTCGGCGTTAATCTGTTCGTGTAGTTCTAATTCATAAAATAGTTCGTCTAATTTTAACTTAGATAGATTTTTAGAAATTTTGTAGGTATCCACGATAGATGCCCACAAATTATTGCGTGGAAATACGTTTAACGCGTACCTTATCAGATCTCGATTTTCCATCTGGTGGTCTATCGTGTGGAGCCCGTTGAGGATATTCTTGATCCTCGCATGTAGCTGACTCGTCGTTTCTCCTTCCTGCATTTTTATATTAAACATTCTATTTAATAACAAATCTCATTTCGTTACCTTAGCGTCGCTGGTTCCTTCGTGCAGCTCGATTAATTTGTCCCAAAGTTCTTTCGCGTTCTGGTGCGGTCCTACCCGGTTCAATTCTTCCCTTGTCAGTCCGCATTTTAGCGTATTGATTGCCTTGTTCTCCGTTGATGCTTTCTTCTTCATGTTCGGAGTCCACTATTCCGGATCAAGTGCATTTCCGGAGTTGTCAACTGGTGCTCTGTAGGCTTTTGTGATGCTGAACCATTGGTCAAAGTCCGTCTTCAGGTAGACTTCCATTATTTTCTTCCAGTACGAAAAATCGTCCCCGTTGAATAGGGGAGGACGTACCGTGCTGAATCCTTCAATCTGAGACATCTTGCACACAAAAAAGCAACTAGACAAGTAAGGTCCCAAGGCTTGGTCTTGGATTAGTAGTGCGGGAAAAAATAGAAGTAATTGAAAGAACTAAATTGGTGTTGCACCAATTTAGATTAACTGCAACGAAAAAATATTTCCAAAAAGGTAATAGTACCAATTTGGAATTATGCGAAAAACTGAAAAGACGAAAAAAATGAAAAAAAAAATTCACCCCCTTGTCTAACTGGTGGTTGCACCAAATCAGAGCGGTATCTACTCTGATACCACTTGTTGGATCGTGAGTTTCGCTAGAGGGGGGGGTGAATAGCGATTTTAAAAACTTTCGTAAAGAGTTAAGCAACGGGAAAAGAATAAGCAAGAGAAGAGCAAGGCTAACACAAGTTCTTTTTACTTGGTTCGGATATTTTGGCGACTCCTACTCCAAGGCCCGCACACAAGGGTGCTTTCGATGGGCAATCATTAATAATTCGAAACTTATTACAAACTACGTACAAGAATTATGTAGTGAAAGAAAACCAACAATTAAGAAAATAAGACAGGAAAGAAAACAAAACTTCATCGGAGCACACGAGAGTAGATTCTGAGTTGTTGTCCTGACTACAGCCTTGACCCTCCTTATATATGAGGTTCGGGGCGCTTGGAACTTTCAGGGTGCCCTGGTTGTGACGTAGTCAAACCAATCAGTGAACTCCATGCGGCGAAATGACGTTGGAGATAAATTTTTGCCTCAGGGCGCCCGGGTACCTCCCGGGCGCCCGGAACCATCCCGGGCGCTCGGACCCTAGTTTTCCAGCATCTTCCTTCCTGCAAGAAAACGTTAGTCCGGAGGGAAATATATAATACATATGTCCTGCAAAACAAAGTGTTAGCACAGTTTAAGTTCAACAAGTAGAGTGTGACTTAGATTCCGTCTTTCTGAGATCAGAATCTAGTCAAGATCTCGACTTAGAGTTCCGAAATGGTTCTAAGTCGGATCGGCGCCTAAGTTCCCTTCCTGGGAACGCGTCCTCACAGTCACTCCCCTCCAGTGACTTACCTTCACTTACTTGCCAGACGTCTGGTTAGCCCTTCGACCCGTCTGGGTTTCGTGCCAACTATCCGGTCAGCCCGTCGACCTAGCTAGACTTCGTGCCAACTATCCGGTCGGTCCGTCGACCTAGTTGGGCTTCATGCCAGACATCAGGTCAGTCCGTCGACCTGTCTGGACTTCTCTTACACACTCGGTCAGAGTGTTAGAAAATAACAAAACTAACTTAGCCTATTTTGTCATTTATCAAAACTTGAGTTAGACCGTTAGTGCTAACTGCTCCAACATCAACAAGTACATTACGAAGATAAAGTCATTCATTTATGGAAAAATTAAAATCCAGCTGTTGTTCAAGCATTGTTAAATGATGATTTTGCTTCTCCATAGTTTACAAGATTTAGGACTGAGAATTGGATGCAAAACATAAATATAGAGCTGAGAACTGAAACTGGAAACCAATTCTGCAATTAGGTTTGCAACAGGGAGTTGCATTTATCAGAAATCTGATCAAGAAAGTTGGTGTTAGAACTTCATTTGGAATTATAAAAGGCTGAAATGTTAAAAATGGAAACTAGGCCACCTTGACAATTTTGACTTGTTGGAGCTTAAACCAATTGAATTCAAGCTTGTAGTGATTGAATGTTTACTGAAACAATCTTTATGAATTGAATGTCGGATCTTGATCAAAATCAGTTAAACATTTTAATCATTTGAAGTTAAAAAGATAGTGTAGAGCTTTTGAATTTCTTTGTATCAAGTTGGTATCAAAATTTGTTGATAGCCTTCACATCAAAGTAAGCTATGGAATTCTATTTTTTTTAGCAGCCAGGAGCTTGGAATTATGTATCACTGCCAGTTTGTGCCGAGCTTCCTATCAAGACTTGAATCAACACAAATCCTGAAATCTGGAAGTGTAATTAAATCAAGCTGCTGGAGTAGAATTTGCTAATTTCTGAAGTCAGATTGTTGATGAAATCTGTTAAATCAAGAGTTGTTAGTTGCAGAAGTGGCTGGGAGCTGAGTTTCAAAGTTGTTGTTGGAGTATTAAACTTTGTTTGGGTTTTATTACTGGAGTAATATAAATGTAAATTTCAAAATAGAAGAAGGAAACAATTGTAAGAACTTGATTTTGAATTTTGATATGCAGACATGAAGAAGGCTGTAAGCTGCAGCAGTTCAAGAGCCAAATGATACATTCATCTTAGCTTAATTCTATTTGATTTAAGATGAAGTCACCTCAAAATCTCAATGCTGAAACTTTGACCTTAATACTGAAAATTCTGATTTTGAATTTTGAATTCTGAAACTTGGAATTGCATAAATACATTAAGATTTCTGGAACTAGTCTATGGATGAATTTATTGTGCTGTTGTAAATTGAGCTATGGACTTAATTTACTAGGTTTTGCTAAATTTGTTTCTTAAGTTCAGACATATAGGGATTCTGTTTTTCTTTAATTGAAGTTCAGAAATCCAGTGCAGAATTCTATTTTTCTGATCAAGTCTGATTTTTGGATTTGATCTATCAATTGCAGAATGGGATTCAAAGGTCTAGCAAATTCTTAAGCTGGAATTGGATAAACATCAAGTTTAGATTATTAATGACATGTCTCAAACATTGTCTTTGAATTTTGAATGTTGAAATGGAATTTTAGATCTACATGGTGAAGGGAAACTAAAATTTAGTTTTGTTTTTAGTTCTGAATTTTGTTCTATTCATGCAAAAGCTGCACTTCAGTTAAATCAGTAATGGCACAGCAAGGCTACTGGACTAGGAATGTTATTATTGATAAAGTCTTGGAATGTTAGTTGAAGTGCCTATTATAGGTGATGATAGCACCTAATGAAGATTTACTTGAGTATTAGTCATTCTATGCTGCTTAACTTCTGAAATTTTAATTTTTTCTGTTGCAATTGTAAGAATTTTGTAACTGAAGTAAAACCACAGAATGAAAGAACCAAATCTGCAGAATGAAGAATGGAAAAGAAGTGGCTAGAAGAGTTTCAACTAAGTGGATAGCATGTTGTGTTTCATTGCCCGAGACGACCAATACTTTAAGTGTGAGGGAGGGAATTTTTCTTCACAATTTGAGATTGTTTTAGCTTCCAAGTGATGGATTTAAAGAGAATAAAAAAGATAGTGAAAGAAGAAAAAAAGGGAAAATGGCAAATCAAAAGTATTAAGAGTGGAGATAGAGTATCAAGAATCTTGGATAGCCATTAAATTGAATGGGAGGTTAGCTTGATCTTTTGAATTGATAACGACAAATGGAATTCTTCACTTTACACATCAAAATAGTCAGCTCATCAAGTATATTCCTCCAATACTCTCATTTTCTTCATTGAATTCTTTTCTTTTGCCTATTTTCAGTCACTTTCATTGTTCTTTTTTATTCCAATTCAATTATTGATGATAAAATTCTTTTGATTCATGTATGTTATGTTTATAGTGGTGGAGAATTAGATAATAAGTAAGCTTATGATAGTGAAATGTTGTGAATTACATTGAGTTGAGCTCCACTTATATGCAATTTTAAGTGTGAGAGTTAGAATAGGTACATCCCTTGTGAGATTGCATCTTGCTTAATTTTCCAATTGGATTGAAACTGTCATACCTACTGATTATTATTTAGATTGTATTCATGATTGTTACTGATCTTTAGATGGTCTTAGTTAAATTCTTCTTACCATCTTCTAGGTATTGCTAGGAAATTTGTGTGGAGATGATTTTTAGTTTTCTATACTTGAACGGGACGTCCAAGACTAAATGTCGGGGATTTGATAACCATGATTTTGGTTATATTATCTTGATTCATAATGCAAGTTTTTAATGATTTTATCATGGATTGAACTCATATCTATATCACATTTCATAATCATATTTGATCTTGGACTTAATTGCTTCAGCTTTTGTGTGTGTTGTTCAGGACCATGGTCTCTCTTTATATATGAGCATCATCCCTCACCTGCATTGAATGTCGAGTAATGACCATTCAATACCCAAGAATTAATGATAGTCGACGACCAACAATGGTCAACCATTACTATTCAGGAGCTTACGGAATCGTCATTAACAATGGTTAATACTTCTATTACCTTCTTGAGTAGCAAATAAAAAGAATACATGTGAAAAAATGTTGGTTGTTCCACTTGAGCAAATTTTACCGCAACGAATCTAGTATTTAGCGCATACAGGTCATGCTCGCATACGAGTCAACTTGGTTCAATGTAATCCGGGCCCTGGCTTTACACTCTCCCCCCCTCGCAGACCCATGCGTGAAAGAGAGTCTCTCCCCATACATTTGTTCGCAACATCAATGCATGTGAATCAATATAAACCAACCAATATCCTTAAAACTCTTAATGTGGGACTAAAGTCTCATTCACAATAGAGTTTATTCCCTCTTCCATCTCTGCTTCATTCACGTATATCCAACATGGTGAATCACATGGTTTTCAAAAACTTTTTCTTTTTTATTTTAAAATCAGTACGCAACGGAAAAACACGAAAATGAAAAGCAAGTAAAAAAGACAAGTTTAATTTTACTTGACTCGGAGCCTTCGGCGACTCCTACTCCAAGACCCAGTCCCGTGAACCTATCGACGGGTAATCCACTAATAACCTCTTTCGGAATCACCGGAAGAGGAGATCAAGTACAAAAAAATTGAAACAAGTATAACATGCTACACTTTTTCTTTTGCAGAAAGTAAGTACAATATTTAATTTTGTTACCCAACACTTTCGAAGATAGTCGTCTTAGGTTTGGTGTTAGGCGACTCCTCAGCAGTAGTCGGACGCAGCAATGTTATAGTGGAGCAATAGCAAGAAATCGGAGCAGTTGGAACTTCAAACGGACACGTAGAAGCTCGTAGAAGAGTTAGTGAAGAGTGCTTGGTTGAACAATACTTTTATAAGGTGTGGAAGACGCCTTCCATAGATAAAAGTTTATCTCGAAATGTATCGGTCCTTATCACCAAAGAAATCAGATTTTATCCATTTGAAGGCTCCTTCCAATGGCTTGAAGGCGCCTCGGGTACTGTTTACTGATAACCATGATTTTTACTATATTATCTTATTTCATAATGCAAATTTTTAATGATTTTCTCATGGATTGAACTCATATCTATATCACATTTCATAATCATATTTGATCTTGGACTTAATTGCAAATTAATGTATTATCATGGTATTTGATGCTAATATTTGATTATTATTTTATAGGCATCAAAAGGGTCAATGACCCGATCAGATCAGACCACATTTGGGTTCAAATCTAGGGCTAAATAAGTCGATCAAGCTTTGGAGCATTATGGGTCGTTCATCCAATATCAAGTAGATCTAAGTCATCCATTGAAGATCCGGCCAATCCAAGCCAAGAGGAAGCACATCACAGCCGTTGATGAAGATCCAGAAGCTTTGATCCAGATCTGAGTTCATCCAGCCATTGATCGAGCCCTAAATTAATCTGGATCATCCGATCCGATGTGAGGTTGATTTAAATCACGTGAGAAGCTACAGTGCTTCCTTGGGCTCGGCGTTTTCGTGACATCGCACTGTTCACCGTCTTCTTCTCCGGGACGCCGACGCTCGTTCCACAATTCCAAATCCAAGAGCTAGCGTTCTTCTCCGACGGAGATCTCGAGTTGCCGGTGTTCATCCTCCGAGATCAGAGAGTGGCAGAAGGTAGGTTTCTTCAGCCGCGATTTTAATTCTGCTTCACCACCGCGTTCCTGTTTGTGGGAGGTTCCCGATCAGCGATCTTCGCATTCAACAGAGCTTCGAGGGAGGTTTCTTGGAGTTTCTGATCCTTTTTCGATCTTTATTCCGTCGCGAAGCTAGGTTGATCTTATCAATTAATCTAGTTTGGCAAATCACAGAATCTATGCTCTGTTTTTCGGCTGATGAGATTTCCAATTGGGTGTGAGCTTCGAGAGAGGTTTCTTGGAGCTGTGAGCGTTCCCTGGTGATAGTTGGAACTTGGAAGCTTGGTTGATTGTTCATTGGGTGTTTGAGGGGAGTTTTCCGAGAACATCTCTATTTAACAGCAGAGAAGAGGGTTTGTTTTGGGATTTGGTTGTGGAATGCTTTAGGTTTAGTTTTCTTCTTCTTCATCTTTGAATTGTTCATTACCATGCTCAGATCTTATGATCTGATTTACTGCTTTGTAATTTTAGTTTGATTTCTAAGCTTGCTATTGGATTTCTTTTAATTTCTGCAATACAAGATATGCTACAGCTACTTAATTGCAAGTAATTTGTGTTTGTCTTGTTTTGGGAATCTCAGTTAATGTCAATTTGTGTTCAGTTTTAATTCGTGAATGTGTGATGAAACTCTTGCTTTATATGTAACACACAACTAGAGTTTAGTCTTTAACTAGTGTTTAGCTAGTGTTTTGTTTTGAATGTTTAGCTACTAACTTGGTTTTCCTTTATTAGTATTGATTTGATTCTTGATCTTAGTGATTGTGAACTAGTTTAGATGTTGAATGGATCACTTGATGTTCTTCATGATTTATCTTTGTATCATTTTGTTGATTGTGGGAATGAATTCAAGATGTGGTGACCGAATTAATTGTTGAAGTTGATTGTGTTTGTGGCTAGGATGCTATTTCGGTTTCCAGAAGTATAGTGAGCTCTTGAGTTTCATGTTTACTGTGATTTTGAATCGAAAAGATAATAATTGATCTATTTGATTCAATGAGACATTAGAATCCAAGCTTAGTTGATTTTAGTATGATGAGAATGAAATGAATCATGTGTAGAAGAAAACAACACTGTCTTGCTCTTCTTTTAGATTGATCTAGTGAATTTTTGAGAATTAGATGTGCTCAAGTTGAAATGAGAATCGAATGGAAATGAATATTAGACCTTTGTGATGTACGAATTTTATTCAAATCAATTCTAGAATTAACACATATTGATTAGTCATCCTTGGAAAAATGTGACTTGGGACTCGTTACTACACGTGTTGTCTTTATTTTAGTTGAGTTCCTAATCTTAATTTATTTGATGTGCCACGTGACATGCAAAATGACTAACACCATTCACCCGAGGTCTTTTTGCTCCTTTTGTCCTGTAAGGCAGGTTCATCCAATATGACAATAATTAACCTACAAAATAAAGTTAACACAATAATAATATGATTAATTTATGACTTAGACCATGCCCTCTATACCAAGATCTAGTCAGAGTCTCAATTTAGGTTTTCAAAATGGATCTAAATTAAACCGACGCCTACTGTCCCCTCAACCGGCACGCGTCCTCACTTAGTCAATCTCCTCTAGTGACTTACCTTTACTTACCAAGTGTCAAGTTATCTCCTTGACGTCAATCTGACCCACCAGGTCTTCCTACCGATTTCGCACATCCGGATTTCGCCAATCGGGAATTGAACATCCTCATCTCTCATCGAAATCACAAATCCAGACTTCCTCTTTCCAGAATCTCACATCCGAACTTCACCAATCAGGAATCACACATCCCGACTGGAATTCCTGCCTGGTGTCAGGTCCTATTGACCCATCAAGTTAGTCAACCCTACTCACTCGATAACAAGATTAGATCAATAACAAATCTAACTTTAATACATTTGTCATTCATCAAAACTCAGGTTTGATCATTGGTGCCAAATGTACAAACAATCTCTCCCTCTTTAATGCAATAACAACCTGGGCAAAAGTTAGAAAAACATGATTAGGGTTAAGAATTTCAAGATTTAGTTTATGTTGGTGCAATCGACCTCCAAGGTTTTAATATTCGACAAATATGTTTATGTAAGTTTAATGGAGTTTGATCATGGGAAGTCCTAGTCGTAGTTAGGCAAGGATGAGAAGTCAATCGAGTGACTAGTCCTAACTGCGGTTAGACAAGGGAAGTCCTAGTTGCAGGCTAGGCAAGAGAAATCTCGGTAGATCATGGAAGTCAGGTGGATTCGATAGGTCTGGAGGACTTAATCCATGGATAGTCAAATACTGAGTCTTGGTGAGTGAAGTCAGGTGGAGAAAATCCTAGGGGTGGTAACCTTAAATTCTGGTGAGTGAAGCCAGATGGAGACCTAGGAGGAGATAACCTTATGTAACGAGAAGTCTTAGAGGAGTGAACTCTAAACAAGGTTGATCGGATGGTTTCCGATCGACCGCGCTCGGTCGATCAGACCAACGGATCTCATTAAATCTAAGTTTAGATTTACCATAGTATTCTGTATTACTATTATTGTTGTTGGCTAATGTAGTATTGCAGGAAAAGTCTTAGTGGATCAAGCGATCACACACTGAGCAGACAAAGTCCAAACAGGTCTGGAGGACCAATGTTTGGCAGGTAAGTTGAGCTATACAACTGGAGGAGCGACAATAAAGTCGTGTTCTTGAAAGGAACAACCTAAGGTCGCTGATCTAACTGAAGAAACTGGGAAGGTTTCCAAATTGAGATCAAGACAGTTCTACTGTATAATATTGCTCATGCATTATATATATTACTGTGCTAACCTTTGTGTTGCAGGAATATTCTATTTAACTCTGTTTTATAGATCTGGCCTGATTAGTCGACCGAACCAGCTTGACTCAGATCAGAGATAAGTTCAGACCAAAGCAAAGCACATTCCAATCTAAGCTTGATTGGTCGACCGAACCAAAAGATCGATCGACTGAACCCTGATGACTCAGCACAGATCATATCGAGCCAAAGAAAGAAGGAAGCTAGACTGATCTATCGACCTAACCATAGGATAGGTCAACCGAAAGATCATCACATTAATGGGTATTAAGTACAAATCTCGACGAACAGGGAAGTTCTCTGTTCGGTCGATCGAACAAAGGGATTGGTCGACTGAACCATTAAACATCATTAATGCTAAGGATCAGATCTCTGCGAAGATGGAAGGGAGCAGGTTCAGTCGATCGAACCCGTGGATCGGTCGACCGAACGTTGCCAAATCTTATAAAAAGAGCTCGAGGTCCGAGGCTCAAAAAAGAAGCAAGAAATTTGTTCAAAGTTCATCTCTGTGCAAGCTGTTGTACGTGCTACGACTACTCATCTTCATAAGCAAGCTACTACTTCAAGAAGTGTCGACCGAGCTACAACTTATATATACTGTCGGCATAATTTTATATTGCTTGCATTGTACTTAATTCATGTAAGATAGTAGGTTGTTACTATCTTACTCATCTACATGTACGCACTGCTTATTTTTGTGGTTTTCGGAAAGAAGAGTTTTAGTGAATTGCCCAACGGTGCGATCAAAGATCGCGGGTCTTGGAGTAGGAGTCGACCTAGGCTCTGAACCAAGTAACCAAATGAGTCTTTTACTTTCTGCTGCATATTCTGATTGTGTTTAAAATACGAAAAGAAAAGTTTTTTAAAGTGTGATATTCACCCCCTCCCCCCTCTATCGCACTCTTTCGATTTTACAGTTTATTTTTTTCTTACTTAACCCTTACCCTCCTCTTTAGACATTCATAAAAAATAATACAAATAAACATAGTAGATTATGAAAATTGTAATAAAACTTTAATAAGTATAAGACGTTAAAAAAAGTAGGTTTTATGGGAGGGAAGAGTTGATATAATTCTTAAAGAAATTTTTAAACTTTTCAAAAGGGTTTCAAAATGTTAAAAATTTCTAAAATAAATCTTTTTGCAAAGCTTAAACTATGAAAAAAGTTTAGAAATCATTTTGCAATATAATTTTTAAAACACTTTAAAAAAATGTTGCATGGATATTGTAAAATAATTTAAAGTGTTTTCAAAGAAATTTTGCTAAGTAAAATAAGTTTGAAAGCATTAGAATCCTTTTAAATTTTTAAATTTTTTAAAAGTTTTCAATATTTTGAAAATTGACTTAACACAACATTTTGGACAAATAAATTTTAAAAGAATTATACAAAATAGATTCAAAAATATTAGTTAAAAAAATAGTTTGTTTGAAAATTATGTTTTAAAATTTCAATTGTTCAAAGCTCACTTCAAAAGTATTTTCAAAAATAGATTTTTCAAAGTAGAAAAACATATGTTTAAAAGAATATAAATTTTTGTAAAGCAAATATTTAAAGGGTATTTTTGAAAGTATTTTGCAAGCAATTTTGAAAGTGATATTTGCAACAAGGAAAAGAAATAAATTATTTTGAAAATCATTTTTAAATATCCTCTCTGAACTTGATATATTTAAAAATATTTATCTAAAAATTCAGCTTTAAATGTCTAACCGTTAGTTACTAACTAACTATTAGAAGATAACCGTATTCACTTGGTTAGTCAAATTAAGTAAATATATCTAGTTAGTGTTTGAGTAAAATAGATTACTTAACCTTATCACTGTAAGTTTGATAATTTTCACCCAAATTTGTATTGATGCACTGATATAAGCATCTGAAGTCTAAGCATGAAGCCTACGCATCTCACGTCATTCTAAGTTCTTTGAATACACAATAAAGATAAACTTAGTGTGTTTGTGAGATGCTCATTATCTAGATCTATAGGATCATGCTTTCTATTGTTAGTCTCTTGATGGTCAACAAGAGGGGGAGTGAATTGTCCTGCAAAAATAAACTCAACCCTTTCTCGACTTATAACTTAATTATGAACACTTGTATTAAAAAATAAGAGACTAATTAAAAAGACAGAGACACAAAGAGAATTACTTGGTTTGCAATCAGAAGATTGCTAATCCAAGGAAAATGAAGCGCACTTAAGAAGATCTCCTTCGGGTGGAGTAGTCTCTTATAACGTTAATAGCTCACAATCAAATTAGAACGGGAAGAGAATGATTTACAAGTTGTTATCTGAACTACTGAAATCAGGACTATTTTTATAGCTCTTTTCCGAGCGCCTGGAAGGGTTCCGGGAGCCTAGAGTGGGATAGAATTTTATCCCCGACGCATCGGTTAACATCCACGTTGATCATGATAAAATTCGGGTTCCGGGCACCCGGAAGGGTTCCGGGCCCTCTGCTCGGGTTCTGCTCGCCTCGGTCCGGGTCTTCCACTCCGGCTCCGCTCGCTTGGGTGATTTCGACCATCCAAAATAGGGCTCACCTAAATCCAACTTCCGACCTTCTTGAGCAGTCTTCCGCTCCGACTTCTCGTTCCTCGGAAACGTCGCACGCTTCCTTCTCGTCCGCCAGCGTACTCTTCCGCAGCACCTCGTCCATTGGACGCACCGAGCCTGTCGGTTCTCTCCCATATCATCCTTCTCGCTAACTGCGTCTTTCACTCGACTTCTTGTACTCCTAAGTTCCTGCATACTTAGACATAAGGCATCAAATAACAACAGAGCCTAACTTAACTCGGTTGATCACATCAAAACCTCCACGGGGTACTTACATCAATGAGTACGATCTAGGCTAAGGCCAAAATATTTTTGCAGCACTAGAGAAATGAAATTTTTTTAGAAAACATAAGTAAATCATTTTCCTATATTTTGAAAATTACTTGAATTAACCTAAAATCTTAGTTTTCAAGAAAAAAAACTTATAATTACTTTACAGAGTTTGCAAATGTAATAAATTTTGAAGGAATTAATTACTAAGTTGAAATTATTCTTTGTATTCATTGGTATTATTAAATAAATTATTTAATTATGAAGTTTAATTAAGTTTGATTATTTAACTGGTATTATTTTACTTAAGAGTCATTTTGAATTAATCAATCATTAATTAAATTTTGATTAATTATTAACTAAGTTTTAAATTTAAGTTAATTAAATTTTAATTGGTTTGTTTAATTAAGATTTTAGTTTTAATTTAGTTAATTTAATTAATTTAAATAAACTTTAGGTTTATATTTATTTAAGTAATGTAAGTTGAATTAGTTTTTTTTAAGATCTTACTAGATTTAATTAATATTTTGGTATAAGTTTTAGTTAAATTTTTAAGTTTAAGTTTAAATTTTAAGTTTAATTTAATTTAACTTACTTTAATTTATTTATTTTTATTTAATTTTATTTTATTTTAATTTATTTTGATTTGATTTAATTTAATTTGATATAATTTAATTTAATTTAAATTTTTATTTTTATTCATCTCACCCGATATATATTTTCAATCAGGAGAATCATATAATTTTGTGAGATGAGTTAGATTAAATTTTAGAGTTTGATTTAACTTGTGTTAAATTCAAGTTTAGTTTTAGGTTTAACAAACAGACATGTTTTAAATAAATTTCTAAGTTGTGGTGAGTCACTTGGACATCATTAGAGTAACCACGCCTTCAAAAATTTTCAAATAGTCATATACACTGAACTTAATACTAAACTTTGGTTAACCAGTTAGGATTAGTAAGGGCAGCTTCAGTTAGTTCTACTAAGCAAAATGTATCATGTCGAAGCCATATCTTCCTAGACATGCATAGACAAAGCTTCCCTAACCTACTATCATCCGAAACTTTTTCAGTATCGTTTATTAAGTTAAACTTTTATCTCTATTTATCCTAGTCCTAATTACCCAGGTGGGTAAATTATTATTTTGGAAGTGTCAACTAATTTAAAGTCTTCCCTTGAATTATTGAATTTTGAGTTTAGGTTTTAGGTTTGTGTCAATTTGCTTTAATTTAGGTTTAGTTTTTTTATTTTATTTTATTTTTTATGTTTGAATTTAATTTTGAAGGTTTAATTTTTGAAATTAAGAGTGAGTTATTTGGTTTATTTTGATTTAAGTAGTGACTTTTATTTTTTTTACATAATATTGATTAAGTCCTACTTGCATGGTTAAACACGCTTTCGGAACTCAAGTTTTAGTTAATTTTTTATCTTGAATTAGAGTTAAAAATGATTTAAATGTAGAGTTAGACTTGTATCTAAGTTCGAATTTATTGTACACAACTCTTTGGGATCCAAGTATCATATTTAGATACTTGGATTCTGAGGTAAACTTTTCCAACTGTTCTTTTAACTCTTTAACTTGACTTTTCAAGATAGAATTTTTTTCTCAAGATTTGTAGCTTGAGTTGAATTTCTATCTTAAACTTGGTCAGTTAAGAAGATCAAGCTCAGTTGTTCCTTAAAGATGTTATTTTCCTTAAAGAGGAGTTTAACGTGTTCCTAAGTTTTTGTTAATTTTTTATTTAAACAGGAAATAATTTTAAAAAAAACTACGGTATAATTAAATGTTACCCCAGTTGGTTCGTCCGGACCGGATGCGGATCCGTTGCTTGACTCATATTCAGACTCTTCTTCTTGATTTGATTCGCCTATGATTGAGCACGATGTAGCTAGTTTGTTTTGGTTTGTAAGCTTTCGATCCGTCCAAGGAAGACTTGTCCTAATTCACCTTTTCTCCTTCCTGCATTTTGATGTTCAGTAATTTATTCAAAGGTGAATACCTTTCTGTTACCTTTGCCTCGTTTGTTCCTTCGTGTAACTCGATGAGTTTATTCCAAAGTTCCTTTACATTTTTGTATGGACCAATGCGATTCAGTTCTTCTTTCGTGAGTTTGTTTAATGCTTTTGAGTTGATATGGGCTTTCTTCTTATCTTGTAGACTCTATCTTTTTAGATCGAGTGGTACTTTGGTTGCTTCATCTATAGGCACGTGATACCTTTGTCGGATGGTGAACCACTGCTCAATGTCTGTCTTCAAATAGACCTACATTTTCTTCTTCTAATACGGAAAATCATTTTCTTTGAAGAGAGGAGGACGAGCGGTGCTAAATCCCTGAAGTTGGGTCATTGATTACTGAAATGTCGCGCGCCTCCTTCTCGTCCGCCTGTGTACTCTTCCGCAGCACCTCGTACCTCAGACGCACCAAGCCCGTCAGCTCTCTCCGTGTCGTCCTTCTCGCTAGTTGCGTCTTTTGCTCGACCCCCTATGCTCCTAAGCTCCTGCACACTTAGACACAAGGTTAAAGCACCACAGAGCCTAACTTGTTGATCGCATCAAAACAACCTTGGGGTTCCAACAAGTACAACTCTGTTTGATTAAAAAATAATGCAAAAGTCATACTTACTTAACAGTGATCTAGGCACTAGATTCTTCTGAACCTCTGAAACATACAACATATTGTTCAGAGTAAGGTTCTTGCCCGAGGTCATCTGCAGCACCACTTTTCCTTGGCCCGTGATATTCGAGATTGCTGAGTTCCCTATGAAAAATTTGTCTCCATTGATTTCTTCGAAGTTGTGGAGCAGCTCTTTATTACAGTAAACATATCTGGTGGCTCCAATATCAATCCACCATTGTTGTGGGTTCGAACCGACCAAATTCAATTTGAAGACAACAACGCAAAGGTCATCCATTTCTAGTCCTTTGTTCAGGTTAACTTCCTGCTTCTTCTTCATCTTTCTGCATTCCAAAGATTTGTGAATGACTCGACCATAGTTGAAACATTTCCTAGAGAATTTCTTAATGCCTCCTCTGAGTCCCATCTTGGAAGTGTTGGGGTTCTTCTATTTTGAGTTGTGATTGTGCTTGACCATGTTGACTTTCACAGTAGTATGAGAGAATAGCTTTCTCTCTGAACTCTTGTTTCTTCTTTGATGTGAAGTTTAACAATGGATTCCTCTATATTCATCTCCTTCTGCTTGTGCTCCAAGTAGTTCTTGAAGTCCTTCCAGCCTGGAGGCAGCTCTTCAATGATAGCAGTCACCTGGAATGTTTCACTGAGAACCATCCCTTCTAAGTGAATCTCGTGCAAGATCACTCGAAGCTCCTGGACTTGGCTGATCAAAATCTTGGAGTCAACCATCTTGTAATCCAGGAATCGACCCATAATGAATTTCTTGGCCCCTATATCCTCCATCTTATACTTCCTGTACAGGGACTCCCACAATGCCTTAGTTGTTATCTTCGTGCTATACACAACGTACAACAAGTCGACAAGACAGTTGAGGATGTAGTTTCGACAAAGGAACTTAGAATGAGTCCATGCCTCCATTGTACTGATGGTATGAACATCAGCATCCTCACCATGCGTGAGGGGGGGGGGGGGGGGGGGGGGCCTTTGGTTAAGAACCGAGCCAGATTAAGTATGGTCAAGTAAAAGAGTATCTTCTGCTGCACCTCTTGAAGTTCAATCTAGTGAACTTCTCTGGCCTTTCCCCATGGTTAATTGACACAATTTCAATCAGGGTAAAGGGGGTCTTAATGTGTTGAGTTTGTTGTACTTCAACACTTTGTTCTATGACCATCTCAACATAACCAAAATCTGTTTCAAGATTGTTGGACAATCTGCCAAAGATTTTGAGAAATTAGTCAAATTTAAATTACATTGAATTAAATTTAACTTATTTGTCGAGATAACCTAAGTAGATAATCTCAGGCTACCAGCAAGGGCTGGTTTATGCCAAGTGCGAACTACAGAGTGGCTGAGCGAGCAGTGCAAGCAGTGCAGCAGAGTGGCTAATTGGGCCGAGTGGCAGTGCGATCGAGTCATAGAGAGGTTGATCAAGCCGAGTGGTTGACCAGGCAGAGCAGTAGATCGGGTAGTACAGTCGACCGGGCAGAGTAGTAGATCAGACCGACAAGGTCGAGTGGCTAACCGAGCACAACAACCGATCAGGTCAAGTGGCTGACCAAGCAGAGCAGGCTAACAGTAGAAGGTAAGGCGGCCTAAAGGCAGAGCAAACCAAGCGACAGAGCAGCTCGAGCGGGCGAAGCGGACTGAGACCTGTGATTGACATAGTTTCCTTGAAACAGATTCGGCCCACCTTCGACTGTGCTTCAAGGTTTTCTCGAATCGTCTGTTTTCCAGGATACAACGATTATCCGTGATGCACCCCACAAATTAATGATAGTCGGTGACCATCAATAGTTGACCATTACTATCCGGGAGGTTACTAAATCGTCTTTACCAATAGTTAATGCTTCCGTTATCTTCTTGGGTAAATTTTATCGGGACCGATCTGGCATTCCGTGCACGCAGATCGTGCTCACATATGAGTCAACTTGATTCAGTTAACTTGATTCCAAAATCAACTAGAAAGCAACTTTGGGCCAGTGACATAACTACTTAGAGCTACCCACGAGTCTGGTCCAAATCAAGTTCTACTCAAAACCGAGTCAATTACCTGCTGACTCGATTTAATGGGTCCAACCTTGTAACCAACTCATTAAGGGTCAGCGCCAAATGAATTGATGATTAATCGATGGTTAGTCGACAGTTCAATTATTTTTTTAATTATTAATTTTATATTAGATTTTTTCAATTATAACCCTCATTTGATAATATTAATGGTGTAGATCAATATAAATAAGCCATTTGTTTTAAATTTTCCAATATGAGACTATTCTACTTTCTATTAAAGTTAAACAAACCTATTTATCTTAAATTCTCTAACGTAGGATTATCTGTAATTTATTTAATTTATTAATCTCATTTAACACTTTTAATAAGTTACTAATTGATTTTATTTTATTTTTTATTTATTAAATTGAGTTTATAGAGATTATTTAACTTGTATGATATATCCAATAACAAATTTATCAAAAGATATAATTTGTTCAATAATAAAATTATATATATAATGAAGACTTTCAATAATAAAATTATATATATAATGAAGACTATGATTGAACCTATAAAATTAGTCAAACCTAACATTTATATGATATATGTCTTATCACTCTAAAATATAAAAAAATTAATATCAGATAAAAAATGATAGCTCAGGATTTAATATAATATTCTTCTTGATTTGATTTATTTGGAATCCCGATTTTTTTGAAGCTCAAACAATAATGATTGAACGAAAGTTACAAAAATGCATAAAAAAATGTAACTTTCAAAGAATGAAGTAGACAATTTTAATACCAAATAGAAACAAACGAACTACGTGAATTTAATTTCCTCGTACTCTAAGTGAATATCATATCAACAACTTAAATAAGTTCACACGTTTTTAAATTTTTTATTTTTTCACATTTACAAATTTAAAAATATTTTAAACAAATAAAGTATAAATAATAAACTTGAATCATCATGAATTGTGAATCGAACCATGACCGATGATTCCAAATCACAAATAATCACCACCTTTGAAGGTTAAAGTAAAAGGTCGGGATTTTTTTAATCGCCGAGTTAGTGACTCTGAACCGTCAAATCGACGGGTCGAACCATGGTCAGGTACAGGCTTAACATCGTCTCATTGAATCCAACAATAACATTATCGACCACCATCAATCTCCAGTCCATGATCTCTTTCATAAGTTTGTACGTTGCTTCTTTTATCTACTCTCACAGGGCCCAGTGAGAAATAAGGTCCAAACTCAAAAGGTTTTCAAAAGGTTTAGGACGTAGGACTATGAGGAGTCTAGCAACTAAACAACCCTGTTTGTGTGGAGTAGCTTATAAGCAAATGGCCAACACTGGCTTGTGTATGCTCTAAGCCACCACTCAGCCCTTGCTTCCTAACCTACAACACAAAGCCACGTCTCTATGGCTAAAAGCCCTAAATATCTGTAAAGATTAAACAAATATTTCTTTTCTGTCTTCATCAATGATTGCCTATCTTTCCTCATTTTGCTCCAGAACTTGGTTAACAGTTATAAGTGCTGAGAATGAATGCCCACTTAGAGACTTAGATCAGTAATCCGATGAACAGAGCACAGGAAGAATGAACATATATACCTTTAGAGAAACTTGACATAAACTCCACTGAGAGTCATTGCCAGTGCAGCTCTATGTAGTGGAAGGGGCCAACTGATCTGTCTCAAGTGCCCATAGCTGTCTTCAGAAATCTTTTAGTTCAAGTAAAGTTGGCTTGGGGGGTCATGGAGTAAGTGGTCATCCTCCTCCTCTTCGTCGATCCAAAGCTGGTATAAAACAACCTGGAGACTAAAAAAAAGTTGAATGTGAGAGAGACTTGGAGACAGTTTTCCAAGAATGAGAAAGAATTAAAGCCAACAACATGGTTTTGTGCAAGACACAGTGAGGTAATTCCCACAGGTAAAGAGAAAACATCGTTTTGTTTATCTATATAAATTCAGCAACTACCTTAAGCAATTTATAGTTGTAAACTTCGATTAATGATATATAACAAAGATTTCTTAGCCTAGAGAAGAAATTTCATTTTGTTTGTTGTGAAAAGTATTCAATAGCAATCTTAATTCTACTTTAACCTGTTCTTGGTGTGAAGAATACTTCAAGAAGTACTACAAGATGAAAGAAATATAATAAAAATGAGCGAAACAATTTTTTTTCTTTTTTGAATATAAACCAAGCAAACAAACATGAAATTCCAGATAATATCAGCTAGTAGATTATGAGCTAGTAAGTTCTAGACTGTTAACATGATATACCATGGAGCTCTAAGAATCCATGAAAGATTGAATACTCACTTTGCATTATCGAGCTTCAAGAGAACAAGAGAGCTGTGCATGGTGATAAGTGTCTAAAAGTTTAATTGTTTCATTTATTTCTGTTGAATCAAGTGATCGCTAGAGATGGGCAAGACATCGGGTTGGTTTACGCTCATCAAAAGAGCCTTCACTTCGAGCTCTAAGGATAAATTGGTCCAGACAAGTACCCCAATCCAAGTAAGTCGAACTAAAGGTGCCCTTAGATTCAGACAGTTCCTAAATGTGATCTTTGTGACTGCAGTACTCACAGGACAAGCAAAAAAGAGAGAAGAAAAAGTGGGCATTTAGTAAATCCAACCATGATGACAATGGTTCCTTCATTCAAATGCATAGACAACAAAACATAATTGAGCGAATACTGGAGGATGTTCAAAATGAGCAACACCAACAACATAGAGTGCAGCAAGTGCTCCCCAAGAAGGCTCAACAATCGAAATCGCCTGCAAGAAAACCAAGGACTGCTCCCAACTATGCCCACATTTCAGCAATCAAAATCCAAGCAGCATATAGAGGTTACAGGGTAAGCTCAATCTGTTTGTCATGCATCAAACAACCTTTTAGCATTAATAAGGATCGGCCAATACATACGATCCCTTGTTGGATTAGTAAGTAATGTTCATACCTATCATGTTTCTTGAAATTTAAAAACATGCATCGACCTAATCTTGATATATCAGAACATAAATGCAAACAGAAGAGAACTCTAGCCATGCAACTAACAATGAGTATGCGATAACACAAATTCCAACAATATGATCACAAGATAAGAAATTGTTTCACAAGGAACATTCCCAGAACCAAGAGTTCAAGTTGTGCCAATTAATAAGATTGCTATTCTTTTTATTCATTTCATCTCCCTGTTCTTCTGCAAGAAAAAATGTTCCAAAACACCATACAAGTTTTCTCTGAGGAAATAATATTCTTGCTTTTTGACCTGGAGCTCTATCTTCCATAAATTTTCTAAATGTTTCATAGAATCCTAGTTCCACTTGTATACAAGTCATTCAACAACAACAATCCTTCCAATAAACAGGCTAGAAGGAGCTACCGAGCATTGAAGGGTCTAATGAGACTGCAGAGAGCGATAAGAAATCAAAGAGTGAAACAACAGACGACAAACACCCTAAGATGTATGCGAATGCTAGTTCGAGTGCAGTTGCAAATAAGAGACAGAAGGCTGAAGATGATGGAGAACGGAAGCCTCCAACTCCACCAGGCTCTGCCAAAGAACGATGAGTCAGAGAGCAACTTTGGTGGCTGGAGTGTCGCTCGCCAAGTGAGAATTGTCCTCGTCTGACGTTCCCAATCTCGTTTATTGGATAGTATGAACTTGTAATGGTCTTGCAGACTGAAGGAGAAGGGTTTGAAGGGTTTGAAGGAGAATGGGAAGATAGTGTTCTCACGAAAGAGGAGCTGGAAGCAAGGATAAGAAGAAAGGTGGAAGCAACCATCAAGAGGGAGAGGGCATTGGCTTATGCTTACACCCACCAGGTACGATCGTTCCATCAGACGACTCAAATTGTTCATGTTAAAGATTGACAGTAACTTGCCTCAGCTGTTGAAGATGACACCCAAATCTGCTAAGGCCATGTTGATCGATCTCCGCACCCGTAGAGCCCCGTGGTGGTGGTCTTCGTTGGAAAGCCAACTCGCCACCAACAACATCGAAGTTGTGCCACCTTCACAAAACTCGTCGCATCTCCATACACCACGAACAGCTACCACAGTGCATGCCAAAGCCACCACCCGTCGGCCGCGTAGCTCTCACTACGCGCGGTTGAAGCCGGAGTACGCCGACGACGCAAGCCTCGTGAGTTGCCCACCCTTGGCCGTGCCCAACTACATGACGACCACTGTCTCGGCCCAAGCCAAGGCGAGAAGCCACCGGGCATTTGGGACGGTCCCCGGCCCGGAGAAGAAGAGATTTTCATTCGGTCTTGGCCAGACTATCGGGGCCCTGTTTGCCGGCAAGGAGGCCAACAGAAGAGGTTGTGACGGCAGTTGTAGTGGGCGAAGGAGTGTGAGAATACAAGAGAGGCATAGGTCGACACAGTCAATAAGCAGCATGAGCATGGACTCCATCATGTCTCTGCCCACTGGAAGGGTTGGTGGTAGGAGGAACTATAAATAGCATGCAACTTTGATTCAGATGTTCCATGTTTTTTTTTAATCTAAAGCATTTTGGTGTGTTTTGTTACATTGTGAGAAATTGTCAGATGAAGAATGTTCTTGACCACGTCTTTACTCTTTACCATTTGAGCTATAAACTCATGATTTCAACTTGAAGTTAAACAGATACAGATAACAAGACAAATTAGAACAGTTATCAAGCAATTAGAAAGTTTTAAGATTGAGACTTTTGGATTAAAGAAGGAATAAATACCTCATAAATGTTTGATTTCCCAGAAGCATTGGAGACGGCAACAATCTGAAATGAATTTGCAATTAAGTTCAAGGAGTGAAGTTAAAGTAGATTGAAATAGAACAATGTTCTGAATGGAAATGGACAAGGACAGAATTTGAGCAAACAATTTTTCTAACAAGCTTTATAAAAATAACAAGGTTTAAATATTCTTGGCCCTCAACTATCAAAAAGATTTAATGTCAAGTTTACCTAGTATTGCTTGATAATATGAAACATAAAGTGTACCTAATAACTTTTTTTGAATCCTATGAATCCACATGTGAAGCCACCTTTTAATAGTCTACCAAAGAAGTAGAAAAACATGCAAGTGAATAACAAAAGCTGACCAGAATGATCATGATACTGAATTGTTTTATGTACTCCTTGATTGCCAATATCAGCAAATAGTTGAACAAGAGAATCAAATGAATCAACATAGTTAAAGCTGAAAAAAAAAAGAGACTAATTATATCAACACCTGGTGCATCCACTTTCATTTGTGGTCTTTTCTTCTCCCTAAATGACAGTTTAAGGTGAAGATCGCCACCACAAAACTCATGATTATTGATAGTGCATAATATCTAAAACAATGAAATATGTTAATTTTAAGTTTGATTAACTATATCTAAAACAATGAATTATGATACACCAAAGCAACTTGACAGTCAATACCAACAACTAGAAGGGAATCCAATTTAACCAACAAATCAACAAAGTCTCACACTAATAGTAATAGACAAAAAGAATTGTCAAATTATATCAACATCCGATGTATCCATTCTCTCCATTAGTAGAATTTTGAGATGAAGATCATCACAATGACACTCATGATTAAAATGGATAATTCCTACTATATTAGAAGATGATACACTAAAGCAACTTGACTGACAGATAGATATAGAAGACAAAAGTGACGTTAGTGAACAATTTGCTCTGAAAGAAAAGACAACAAAGAAGGTAGAATGTACATAAACACTGTTTTGTCAGGCATGGCATGTTTGGGTGGAGACCTTGGCTAATACAGCTAATCATCAAAGTAGCTTTCTTGTTGGAAAACACATTAACAATCCAGCCATATTAGCAAATGACTGCAACTATGATTATGTATTATCTTCGTAACTCTAGTGCTTTGGTGGGTAAAAATTATGACCACAAGCCAAACACTTTCTTAGTATGTGTTACATGCTACATGTCGAATGGCTAATTGACGAACTACGTGCTTCACAACTCTATCCAAGCAGGCGATTGCAGCCAAGACTAACATCAGCCTTAAAAGAGGAAAAACATATTCATTCTCGGCATATCTGTACAATGTTCCCTGTAGTAGGACTGTTCCGAGATCCTCCATTGCCCTCTCCCTCACTATTTCCACCATCCCCAACACAACAAAGCCTTTCAAAATTAGCCAAATACTCCTCCATGCCACATATATACTTGTCCATGCCATGAAAATGCCGTGCCAAGTCCAACCCCATTTTCATCCATATCCTTGCATTGGCAACCTGCTGCATCCGGACAGCAATGCCTGACTTGTTCCATGCAGTCATCGCAAGCCATTTACCCTCCTCAGTAGGATACTCCCCTTCCTTGAGCCCTAGAATTATCTGGTATGCTTTCCGGTATATATCATAGGTTCCATCATCCTTGCCAACTTCATTGCCTCTGGATGCAGAAAGGCAGACCAACTTGCGGATGACAATGCTGATCGAACTGTAATCTGGGGAAGGGGATGCAATGAGGGCAGGAAGGCAAGCATTGAGAGCAAACTCAGCTACTTCTGGATCGTAATGTTCACTGCAAGAAGCGGCAAGGCCTAATTGGAGAAGGTAATGTCCAGTGCATGATTTAGAAGCAGCAAAGCTTTTTATCAGTTGTAACTGCTGTGACCGGCCACCATCTTTAACACGGTTCATGAGCTCATATGTGCAGTAAGTGTGAAGGAAGTGGAGACTTTGATTCTCTGCCTGTGCCTGTCTGGGGTCATTGAACGAGGATGAAATGCAAGGCAATATCTGCAGGCATTTAGGAAATGCTTTAAGATGATAATTTCTACAAATTTACAAAAGGTGTTCGAATTTGAAATGTACCTTTTCAGCTCTCACCAACATCTCCAGGGCCAATTTGACATCATTGTCCACCAAAGTAACTTCCTTTTGCTTCTCAGCATTAAGCAAGGCACCCACACTGATGATCAAGCATTTGCAAGATGTAGCTTGATTCACACCTTCTTCATCAGTGATTGCAGTGTAAAAAGCAGATGCCAATTCAAAGAACTTGGCACAGAATTCATACTTCTTCTCGTTTCCAGTTGTTAACCCCATGTTATAGGAAATTCCAGCAAGCCAATTCAGCTCACGGCTACCAACGGCTCCCTTGCCAAAGAAGCACTCCACTCCAATTTCGACCATTCTGGCCCGAGCATACTTTGTATATTTAAGGATCTCTAGCTCATTGTTTGGGCTTCTGTGGAGGAGGCTGATAAGATTCCTCAAGATTGCAACTTCAGTCATTGGCATTTTCTTCCCAGGTGAATAGATGTTGAGCAGGACAGACAATGAAGCAATAGCAACAGGAAGAAGCCGACACGAAATAGCCTCATGGGTACAGAGGGTAAGAAATTCTGGGTTGAAATCGATGCAACTAACCATTGCTTGCATCTGTTTGATGGCTTCATTTTCATCCTTCTTTTCCAGATAAATTTTGTACTGCAAAACAGTCAGAAAACAAGAAATTAGTGAGCTCAGTTGCATGAAGATCAAGACCTTTGCAAGTGAGACTACAAGTGGTACCTTGAGGAAAGAACACTTGATGTTTGGTTCAAGCTGTTGAAGCATTGAAGTGGTGAGTAATGATTTGTAACCTGACAGTCAATTATGGGTAGGCAGATTGTACCTTTTCAGCATGTTCAATAAACTCTTGAGCTCGATCAATCTGTTGAAGGCCAAGATGGCAAAGGGAAAGAACTCTGAAACAGTTTGCTCTGCGCGATTGGTGTTCCTCGTCTCGAGGCACATAAAACATTGATTTTTCAAACATGTCAACACTTACTTCATAATCTTTGGATCTAAAATGTTCTGCTCCACTGTATTGGTAAATCCAGAGCAGAAGACGTCAGGTACGAAGCTAAGTCAAGTCATGTAGTAGGAGGAGAGGACATTATGAGCTCACCAGTTCCAGAGGAGCGCGTGCATTGCCTCCCGCTCCTTCGCTGCTGCGGAGGGCTGGAACAAAGCTACGACCTTCTCGTCGGCCGTCAGCTCCGCTAACACCTTCGCCCTTCCTCTGCCACCGCCCTCAGCCACCCTCTGCACCACCCTCAGTGCCGCCGCAGCACTGGCGTGACACCGCCCGGTTAGTCCCAGCAAAACAGATCCTGCCTTATCTGGCCCCGCATTGGAGAGGTACGCCTCCGCAGCTGAGACGCACGCAGCCTCCGGAACCTCCTTGCTGGCCATCATCCCCATCAACTCCCTCTCCGCTTCCTGAAGCCTCCGCACGCCAATCCACCCCTTCATCGCTACGTACTTCACGCTCGGGTGCTCTACCGCCGGCGGCACCACGGAGCCAGACCTCAAAGCCCTGATACACTTCAGCACCCCGTCGTAGTCCTCCGCTTGGAGCCGATCCGCCGCCAGGAACCGGAGACACCGACTCTTCAAACCGTCCAATTCTAGCGTTTCCGCTCCGCCGCTCGCACCGCGGCTTCTTGCGGCGGCAATCCCCTTCTCGCACAGATCCATTGCTTCGGTGAGAAGCCTCGATGCGTCCGATCTCCCCTCGGGGGATTTCTTGGAGAGATCGAGCTTCCCGAACAGGAGGAACTGCTCTGCCAGGGACCGAAACCCTGAAGGAGAGCCAAGGATTAGATTCTTCGACCGGTTCAAGAGGGCGATCGCGAGATTACGATCGCCGACCTCCCACGCCGTACGCGCCCTGGCGATGTGGAGGTCAAGGAGGAGCTGCCTCTCCTCCTCGTCGCCAATCTTCGAAGTTCCCTCCGAATGGGCCGCGGATGCTAGCTCCGTGGCGCGCTCGAAGCACCCGGCAGCAAGATCGAACCGGCCGAGCTCGTGCCAGATGAGGCCGGTCTTGTGGAAGAAGGACGCGGACTTGAAGGCGGCGGACGGAATAGCGAGGGGGAGTCCGGCAATACAAAGCATGTCGGCAGCGACGTGACGGAGCTCCGCCAGCTCGGCCTTGCGGGAAGGTGCGTCGCCGCGGAGGAGCTCGGAGGCATTGGAGAGGTCGACGCAGGCGTTCCAGAGGCGGTAGCTGAGCTTCCATAGATGGATCTTGACGGGCTCCGTGAGGTGAGTGGCGGAGGCGGGTTGATTCAGCGAGGAAAGGGAGAGGCGGAGGCGTGCGGCGAGACCTGCCGGGGAGGAAGAGGGGTCGAGGGATTCGGCTACCTTGACGGAGGACTCTACGTCGTCGAGGAGGAGGCGGAGGACAGGCGTCGCGTCCTTGGAGGTGGAGCGGAGGTCCGGCGAGGAGAGCTCCGAGATCTTCATCCCGCAGAGGAGGTTCGTGTTTCCCTCCTTCCCGAACCAGCTTGAGTCATTCAAATGACGAGTGGTCCGTGCCCTAGCCAAGTGCCTCCTCGCTCACTGGAGCAGGTTCGCATCAGGATCTGATGCTTGGTTCACTCGTCGATATCTGAACCGGTAAATCAATTGGCCAAGAACCGGACAACGAATCATTATACGTGTTGACAAATCCGAGGCGGCCGGAGCAGAGCCGCCCCATCACGCCGGCGACCACCCCAGCACTGCAATCATAGCCTCCGCCTCCGCCGGGGGTGGCAGTCTTGGCATTAGCCGCTGCCGCCGGCTGACACTTAAGAAGGCTCTTTTAGACTATGTTTACTTGGGAGAGTGGAAAGTAAAATTAAGGAAAAGTTTCCACAGTGAAAAAGTTTTCGTCGTTTACTTCATTAAAATTTTCCGAAGGAAAAGTAACGCAATCTATCCGCGGATAATTTTTGAGCCAAAATCGATCACCTCAAAATCGGACGGAAAGCAGCGGATGGAAAAAAAATGACGCATGTACCCCTTTTGCATTCACAAAATTACACCATATACCAAAAAAAAATGACGCATGTAGTCTTTTTAACTCATAAAATTACACTATGTATAAAAAAAAAATGACGCATGCACCCTTTTTGATTTACAAAATTACATCATAAGTATTCACCTTCCTCTATCAAGGTAAACAAGTGTGCAAAGGAAAATATTTCTTCGCCATTTCTTTTCTCTTCCTCCAAAGATAATTTTCCATAATTGATTCCTTTCCTTTCCTCATCCACACTCTTGAGTAAACATAGCCAAGGACAGATCGATTGTACGACAAAGACTCATCGTGATGGAGCTGTCCGAAGGATCGATCTGTGACGAGCAGTTGGCTGATTAAAAATTGATTGAGAAATTCTCAATCTAATTCAAGATAGGTTATAAGTTAAGCATCACAGTCTATGAATATAAGTAACCTGAATCAGTTTTGATGTAATTAATCAATCAGATTAAATTAAATTTTATGATATTTTAATCATTTTATCTAAGTGCGTAGGATAGTTTAGGAACATAAAATGTCGAGTGGAAGGCGTATTAAACGAAAAAGATAACATGGGAATCGAGTCGACAGATTTGGTGCATCCGAGAGTCAAGAAGCTATGGAAGAGTATGGTGATTGATACGGTTGGCGATGGAGGGACCCAAAAGGAAAGGATTAGAAAAGTCAAGGCCATATGGCGGTCAAAAGTCAAGAGGATGTGGCAGTCAATAGTCAAGGCAACTTGGCGGTCGAATAGTCAAGCTGACGGGGCAGTCAGAGTTGAGCATAGGGGGTAGCCAAGGGCCAGGCAGACTTGTTCATCGAAGAGGCAGAGCTGTAGGAGAACGAAGAGAGGCGACAGGGGGAACACCAGGCATAGGTCGGGATCGGCAGAGCTGTATAGAGGCAGCTCGGTCTGCAGGTCCACCATTCAAAGGCCCGGGAGTGCAAGTCACAAATCACAGGTCGAACGCGGCAGAGCTGTGTAGAGACGGTTTGGTCGGCAGGTCTGCGAGTCGAAGGATCGGAAGTGCAAGTTACGAATGATCTACAGACCTACGGTAGAGGGCCAGGAAATACAAAGCACAGAGGTAGGTCGAAAGCGGCAGAACCAGGCAGAGGCAGGTCGAGATCGGCAGAGCTGAGCAGAAGCAGCTCGATCTACAGACCTACAGTAGAGGGCCAGGAAATACAAAGCACAGAGGTAGGTCGGGATCGACAGAGCTGAGCAGAGAACTGAGCAGAAGCAGTTCGATCTACAGACCTGCGGTAGAGGGCCAGGAAATACAAAGCACAGAGGTAGGTCGGAAGCGGCAGAACCGGGCAGAGGCAGGTCGAGATCGGCAGAGCTGAGCAGAAGCAGTTCGATCTACAGGCCTGCGGTAGAGGGCCAGGAAATACAAAGCATAGAGGCAGGTCGGGATCGGCAGAGCTGAGCAGAGTCAGCCCGTCTGGCAGGTAACACTTAGAGGCTAGAGTCGATCAGAAGAGGCGAGGCCGGTGCAAGTCACAATGGATCGGAGAAGCTAAGTAGTGCGGGTGCGGAGAATCTCAACGGTCCGTCGAGGATAATCATTACATTCCAATAGTGCGAGTGAAAGCGGAGGTTCCTAAAATGAAAAGATGCCCTCACAACCAGTAGCAGTCTGCCAGCTGTCCATCACTACAAGACAAAACTCATGTGCGAAGGCGTAGGTCCCTAAACAGAAAGATGCTTTCACGACAAATGACAGTACGACAGGTGTCCGGGACTAGAGGACAAAGCCCAGCGTCTAACGTTTTCTGACAGGAGGACAGGTTCTAAGAGAGGGGGACGCATAAAAAGGGGGAGATCCCTCGTACGCAGGTACGCGCACACATTCCCTCGTCACTTTTTTCCACAACTGTTTTTTCTTCTTCTTCTCTCTGCTTTTTTCTGGAGAAAAAAGGACCTGACTTGCAGTTCGGATCCTCTGGACCAAACGCCCCTGGACCGCCCCTGGACCACAAATTCCACATAAGAAGGATTCACGTGCAAAGCACGTGCGTGTTGGAAACCCAACTCACGCAGAAAAGAAAGAGGCAGCGAGCAGCCAAACGAAGAGCCCTAGCGGCGTTTGTCGTCCCCGCGTCCGCGACCAGTGTGAGCCAAACGAAGAGGAGGAGCAGCCCTATCCTCCTGCCGGCGACGGAAGCCTCTCTCGCCCACAAATTTCTCGGTGGCGGAAAACCCCTCGTGTCCCCGACGGCCCGCGGCGTCCGCGACGGCCTCCAACAGCCCCGACTCACGCAGGAATCCAACTCCGGTGACCTATTACAGTTCCAACTTACTCCTCTGAGGTCCAGCCCTGCCCGCGACCAGCGACAGCCCAAGCTCTACCGCCGTTGGAGGCTGATTTCAACTGTTGGTATATGTTTGAGCTTTCCTCAGTGTGTTCCTTCGTATTTAATAAGCTTTCCTCTGCTAAGTTCAAGCTCGATCAGTACCTTGATGTAATACCTTGTTCAAACATTCATCAATATCTGTAATTTAATCATTCACAATGAAGAGGATTCCACCGAGTTAAGAACAACCTCTGGTTCAGCTAGTTTAATTGAATAACATGAGGGTTATTTTCTCATGAGTTCATAGCTTTGTCATTATTTTACCCTATTATGTTGTATTATATTGAAACAAAATTGCTGAGATTTGCTACCAGTCACCTTTGCTGACCCATCGTTCTCTAAAATTAATCGAGCAAAACTGAACTGCATGCCTGGCAGAGCTTGAGCAAAACTGAACTGCGTGCCAGATTGACATATAACTTTGAGCTTTCTGCTAAGTCAAATTTCCCCTAAAACTGAAACCAAAAGGCAGATTATTATAAGGGCTCATACCACCCCCATAGTTTTAAATCTTCATTGCTTCCTCACATATGAAATGAGCGAAATTTTAAAGATCTTTAACTAGGATAAAATTTACATTGCATCTTCGGCCATGTTTGAAAACATAGCAGTTTGATTAAATTAGAACATGACCATTTTGCAGTTCTATTAACTTTTTTTATGTTTATTTTAGAAAAACAAGCTTGCAGTTCTCTTATGTGTATCTTGCAGTTAAATTTTGTTGGAACTTTGAAGTTATAAACAAGCTTATTTCTTTAATGTTGATGTTGAAGTTATAAGAACAGATTGGAACTTATCTGTACTCAGCATCAAGTTACTCATGGTATCAACTTTGAATCATAACTTTGAGCTTATTTCTTTTTTTAAAAAAAATTATTTAGCATACAATATATGAACATTAAAAAATATTTGGACTTAAGTAATCCTTGTTTGCTTAATAGGTTGGTATTTCATGGCATCATCAAGTTACAACTCCATCGACAATACAAAATTTGAACATGTACCATGTAGGGACTGCGGACAAAGAACATTGGTATGTGTTTCTAGATCAAGCAAAAATCCCGGAAGGAGGTATTATCGATGTGGGCAGCATGGCTGGCAAAAGTGGGTGGTAGCCGATACTTTATCTGATGAAGACAATAGTGAAATATGTCGTGGAATGTTAGGAAGAATAGAGTCAAAGTTAGGAAGTGAACCCATTTCTTCTCGTGGACATAATCTAGGAAATTCAAATGTACCATCAGTGGTTTGGATATTAGTTATAGTGAATCTGACACTTTTGGCCATTTACCTTATTACTTTGTTGGTTCGGTCTTGTTAATTAGTGTTGAGTAATGTTATTATTGTAATATGACGGATTAACTGTTTGAAAGAACCAGCTGAAGGGTAATTGGTTTATTAGTTCAGGTGGTTAATTAGTGTTGACTAATGTTGGTATTGTAATGTCATAGGATAATTAGTTTTTTTGTTAAGATGGATGTTGTGGAACTTGTTATATAATGGTCTGAAAATTCTATAATGATTTATTCTGTGTTCTTTCGGTATTTTGTTCTCATCTATGTAATGTTCATCAAGGGTTGATTGGTTCGCTTGTGTTGCAATGGTTGCTTTTGATGTCCGTGTGATCCTTGGTGCCAACGATTTTGTTTGATATAAGCTTGTGTTGCAATGGTTGCTTGCTCAATCACAGCTCAAGAGTCAACAGACTTGGAAGCATCAAGCTGGACAAACTCTCTTACAGAATCAAAACTGCTGTACGGCAAGCCCTTCACCTCACCAAGTGCAACATTCAACTGACCGACAGCATTTGAGATCAACTGATGCTGCTTGCTTCATCATAGTGGCATAGTTTTTGTCATTTTGAGTTCCCTTGCCATTACAAGGACCTTCATTTGAAGTAATAACACTCTCTCGTCTGGCACATAGAACCAAAAGTTGTGTTCAATGGGAACCAAATGTTCAATGGCACATAGAACCAGGTACAGCTGCAACTTTCCCAGCCGAATGAAGGTTGTTCTTTGGCTTTGTTATCGGATCTAGTAGCCTCCTCAAGGGACTTTGTCTACCTTTACTATTCCTGGTTATTTGCTCTCCATGGGAATTGTACAGAAAAGAGATCGACTCGAATAGTTCTTCCGATGAGCCAGCCTTCAAACTAGAACTCTTGCTCATCCTATTTGCTTAGTGCTAGATGGATAAACTGTCGACTTCTTCCCTGCTGAAGCAATTGCTTTGACTTCAAATTTTCTTGGTTTCTGGGTGGTACAGGACTCAAGTTTCTCACAAGAAGCACTAGGAATGTCCCCATTTCCTTGAACTGGTTTATCAGTTGGTGCCACACCTACTGATGGAACATTGCACTACACAAGAGAGTAGAAGGATTGTTCCATGCACAAAGATAATGATCAACCATCAGAGTAGACACTAAAATAACGCACATTCAATCTGAACACCTTATGAATACTTATTTCATTTAAAGAGTTAAATTTGTCATTTTCTAAAAAGTCAAAAGATGAAGTTGAAGATGGTGCTACGACCTCAGAATTTGCATCACCTCTTTAGACAATCAACAAGAGAATTTTAAGAATATTTTTCAAACAAATAGTAAACACATCTCCATTATAAAAAGAGGAAGTTTAAAATGTTAAATAGATAGTTCAATCTAAAAGCGTTGTCTTCCATTTTCGATGTGGATCTATAGTAACAAGCATGAGGACCAGTTGGACAAAAGCCAAAATGACTCCTAAAGCATTTGGAACCTGCCAAGAAAGAAAATCATATCAATATATTAACTAGCATTTCAAGTGCACATATAAATAAACATAGATACATACGAGATCATTGATGTCTAAGGGGAGGAGGCCGCAGGAGGTAGTCCAGCAAACTGCACAAATGGGAATTGCACCTATAGCAGTAAACAATTGTAAACTATTAAAAGGCTAGTGCGTGTTCCTGGGACAGTAAAGAGAAAGGAAATAGTGACAAGCAAAAGTGGACCAAATATGTGATGCTTCTGCTGGCTATTAGACACAATCTGATAAAAGTTTATATGAAAAACAAAAGGTAAGGCCTGAAGAGGATTCTTGGGGCAAAAGTGTAAAACCACAAGTACATGAAAATTTTCAAACTTGACAAAATTTACATGATAACTTTTTGAAATATTATAATGAAAGCAAAGTATTTTTTGGTCTTCGATTTTATTTGTTTGTGCTAATACATGTATATTTTTATAAGGGAAAATGAGCAGATACCCCCACATCTCACGCCATCTTTGTTTTGAAAATTACATTATGAAGTTAATTAAAGCATAATATCCATATAAACCAAGAAGTGCATATAACAAGAAAGGTCTTCAGAAAACCATGTAGTGCACAGCATGACCCTCATAATGAAAATTGGGAGTTTGGAAGTGAACTAAAACTATTTGGTACTCGGCTAGAATTTTATGGCTATGAAGACTACATACTGAGGTAAATACATGTCACTGCTATTTGATCTTCAGTTAGATAGATCAGATTCTCCTCCCAGATCCAGACATCCATAGGATTAGAAAGGATTTGTCAATCCTATAACTATTCGCGTAACTGATGTTTATAGTCTCCACAAGAACTAAAATTCAAAAGAGACAGTGTTTCTATAACTATAATTCAACCACCAATAAGCAGTATCTATTATAAATTTCAATCAGAATTAAAAAAATTGTGATAACTAAGATGTATATATACCTGAGAAAGTTGTGATGGCAATAATGGTGGCAATTGAGTCTCAGTCATATTGAAACTACCAACAGAGCTACCAATTGGTGGCACAGAATTTATAGGCTAAAACAAAAAAATAAAATACAATCTTAGATAATTATAACATAAATTATCTTAGAATAACATAAGTAAAACAAATACTAACTTGATGAATGATCCGGTCACATTGTACGCTGGCCACGCTGGAAATACTTTGATCTACACCCTGTGTTATAAAAAAACAGAATGATTTAAGTTATTCGAATTTAACAACAAATAATACCAAATAAATAAAATTTGCGAAGTTATGGAATAAAAACCATTACAATTGTTGAAACTTGATTTGTTTTCCTCGCTGCTTTTCTTTTCCTTGAAATCTTCTCTAACCCACCTTTCAACCTCTTACCTGACACCGTTTTTTTCTTCATTTTAATCCCTTTCACTCCAGTAGAGTTCCCTTCACCATTATCAAATTCCCAGGATGCTTGGCTCACATTTGATTGTTGGACATTTGATTGATTACCTTGTAACTTATCATCCACCATCTTACACAAGCTCAACATAGCATCTTTAACAAACATGTAAGTATCATCCCTTTCTGCTGCCTTGGTAACCAATTGAACATTCAACCCACACAACTCTTTGTAACGCATGTTTTGAAGTACTTTTGGATCCAAACTAGCATTGTTGGCCATTGAATCATTAACTCCAAAATATCCAATTTTTGCTTTTCTTGTCCACCTTTTCAATACATAATCACTTGGGATCTTCATGATATTTTTCCAAGTAAATATTTTCAGAATATGAGAACACAAAATTCCAGCAAATTGATATTTTCTACAACTACACTCAATCTTTTCATACTTCTTATCAAGTGTAACTATATGATGGTTTCTCTTTTTGTGAGGAGTAACTTTATATTTTGTAAATGTATCAACATCCTCACAAATTTCTAGATTAGAATCATGAGATAAGCACCATTCCTGTTGAAAACACTTGTATACCTCAGGAGTATAAATTTCACTAGCATGCTTTAAAATCTCAATTGGAAACATTAAATAGGGAACAGTTGTATTTGATTTGAAATCAGCTTTTAATTCCTCATATCGACGATCATCAAGGAGTCTTTGGAAGTGATTGAAGAAGTCTAAAAACTTGTGTTTATAAGTGACATACTTTTTCACAATACTATTCATGCTCTCACTTCTTTGGGTTGTAGTCATATCCGCACAAAACATTTGTCGTCCATATACTAAAGCCCATTTTTCCTTGATGTTGTACATGCGCCTCAACCAATCATTGTCTTCAAGTGTATACTTGGCTAACATCATGTTCCATGCTGAAATAAAATCTTCCTCTTCATCAAAATCATATATACATGAGGCAAAATCTTTAGCAAAGTCTCTAAACATAGAAAAAACTCTACTCAAATGTATGGCAGCATTTTGATAAATATGTCAAATGCACAAACGATGATGTGTTTCAGGCCATCTGGAAGCTAACACCTTTGCCATTGCTGCATCTTGATCTGTAAGAATAGTAGTTGGCTTTTTCTCACCCATAGCTCTAGTTAATGTATCAAATAACCACTCAAAAGTCAAACTGGTTTCATCATATAATAAAGCGGCGCCAAAAAGTATAGATTGTTTATGATGATTAACACCTACAAACAATGCAATTGGCCGACCTTCATTGTTCTTTCTGTAGGTTGTGTCAAAGCAAATAACATCTCCAAAATTAGCATAATCAGCTCTCATCTTAGCATCAGACCAAAAAATATTAGTAATCAAATCATCTTCATCAACTTGGATAGCATAAAAAAAATTAGGATCATCGAACTGTATTTTTTGTAGATATTCCAATACACCCCCTGTATCCCCAACTCTCATATTTATTGTTCTTTTGGATCGCAAGTAGTTTTTATAATCCACAGGAATAAATCCTAAATTCTCCCTCCCACCAACTTGTCTCACCATAAGATCATGAGATGCTTTTGGGGGGATTCCCACATCACTTGCCATCTCAATCTGTATTGCTGCAGAAGAAGATATATTCCTATGACTTCTATAGAGGTGCGCTTTGTTTGGACTTGAGAGAATATGATTATGCTCTTTAACAAACTGTACCACAGTAAACTTGCTTTTTTTCCGATTACAAATCTTCATTTTAGCCTCACAACCAAACCTTGTTTCATCACGACTTGCTTTGACATAAAGATCTCTTTTGTCTTTTCCTCTTTTACCTTGGGCACAACAATAAAAAAACCCTATCAAGTAAGTTACCCGATTCATCCTTGTGAATTCTACCTCTCCTTACACCAAATCCAACCTTTTTAGCATATGTCAAATAAAATTGATATGCATCTTCTTCTGTCTCAAATTCTAATCTCATTTGTGGTATATCCAAATCTGTTTCAATGTTCAAGCCTATACAATCAAACAAACAAAGCAAAATGACTAAAAAGGAAAATTTGATATACTAAAGCTCAATACATTCCCAATATGATTTTTATTACCTTCGGCAATAACATCAAAGTCACCTTCCTGAATATCCTCATTTCCTTCAAAATTCAAACGACGACAACTTGTAGATTCACCCTCCATGATAATTACTTTGATCCTGTAAAAAAAATTCTATTTAGAGGGAAAAAAAACAACCACAAAAGTAGCATCTAAAAACAATGATTTTATGTCAAATTACTGCATGGTCAACTTCTCTTTAGTTATCAAATGCTCCAGCTCCTACCAAGAATAGTAATTAACTAAGAACCAGAATTCCCCGGTAAATATAAAATCAATTCATAAAGTGAGACTTAATCTGTTGTTGTAGTAGTTAAGTACATTGGATGAAAAAGGAAGCTGGAAGTGGCCCATACTTTTGGTTAAAATTTTTGTGCACTGAATACTACATCTGTGCATACTCTTGGTTAATAATTGCTTAGCAGAAAGCTCAAAGTTATATCACAATTGAATACGATGAGAAAAATAAAAATGTTCATGAACTGGCAGAGCTTGAGCTTAGCAGAAGGGCGTTATATGTCAATCTGGCATGCATAAACTTTTAAATAGGAAGGAACACACTGAGGAAAGCTTAAACTTGAACATGTACCAACAGTTGAAACTGCAGCACCACAGGCCTCTTCAAGGGATGCAGATTTAGAATAAGGCCATCAAGAGGCAACTGAAGAGAAAGGTCTGAAGAGACTTTGTTGGGAAAGGAAAATAGGGAAAGGCATGCAGTTCAGTTTTGCTCGATTAATTTTAGAGAATGATGGGTCAGTAAAGGTGACTAGTAGCAAATCTCAGCAATTTTGTTTTAATATAATACAACATAATAGGGTAAAGCAATGACAAAGCTATGAACTCATGAGAAAATAACCCTCATGTTATTCAATTTGCTGTAACTTCTAACGAAAAAATTCTGAAGTTGATAGTAGAAAACATAAAACACAGACTTAGCTGATCAAAAACAATGCAAAACCTAGAAGCAATAGCAGCACATACAAATGATTATTCAATTAAACTAGCTGAACCAGAGGTTGTTCTTAACTCGGTGGAATCCTCTTCATTGTGAATGATTAAATTACAGATATTGATGAATGTTTGAACAAGGTATTACATCAAGGTACTGATCGAGCTTGAACTTAGCAGAGGAAAGCTTATTAAATACGAAGGAACACACTGAGGAAAGCTCAAACATATACCAACAGTTGAAATCAGCCTCCAACAGCGGCAGAGCTTGGGCTGTCGCTGGTCGCGGGCAGGGCTGGACCTCAGAGGAGTAAGTTGGAACTGTAATAGGTCGCCGGAGTTGGATTCCTGCGTGAGTCAGGGCTGTTGGAGGCCGTTGCCGGCAGGAGGATAGGGCTGCTCCTCCTCTTCGTTTGGCTCACACTGGTCGCGGACGCGGGGACGACAAACGCCGCTAGGGCTCTTCGTTTGGCTGCTCGCTGCCTCTTTCTTTTCTGCGTGAGTTGGGTTTCCAGCACGCACGTGCTTTGCACGTGAATCCTTCTTATGTGGAATTTGTGGTCCAGAGGATCCGAACTGCCTGACTTGAGCGTCGGAGGGCCTGACCCGGGGACTTTTTCCCTGGGTTTTGGTCTCTAACGTGAAGAGGGGGATCGTCTGAGTGTGCGCAGGGTCCTGCACCAGCGTCAGCCACCCGTGGGAGCCGAATCACCTACGACTTTCCGTCAACGCCCAATCCACCGCGACCAGCCTCCGTCCGACCCAGCTTCCGGACCAGCGCCATCGCCACCGGTCTCGGACCGGAGTATCATTACTGGTCCCGGACCAGCGCCATCGCCACCGGTCTCGGACCGGAGTATCATTACTGGTCCCGGACCAGCGCCATCGCCACCGGTCTCAGACCGGAGTACCCAGACTCTCGCCTCAGTGCGAGTTATAAGTGAGCTCTGCTCTCACGCCCAACGACCTTTCAGGCCGGCTCCCATGCGAGAATTAAAAGTGAGCCCTGCGTTCACGCCCAACGACCTTTTAGGTCGGTAGCCCCAGACTCTCGCCTCAGTGCGAGTTATAAGTGAGCTCTACTCTCACGCACAACGACCTTTCGGGTCGGCTCCCATGCGAGAATTAAAAGTGAGCCCTGCGCTCACGCCCAACGACCTTTTAGGTCGGTAGCCCCAGACTTTCGCCTCAGTGCGAGTTATAAGTGAGCTCTGCTCTCACGCCCAACGACCTTTCAGGTCGGCTCCCATGCGAGAATTAAAAGTGAGCCCTGCGCTCACGCCCAACGACCTTTAGGTCGGTGGCCCAGACTCTCGCCTCGGTCACGAGTTATAAGTGAGCTCTGCTCACGCCCAACGACCTTCGGGCTCCCCATGCGAGAATTAAAAGTGAGCCCTGCGCTCACGCCCAACGACCTTTTAGGTCGGTAGCCCCAGACTCTCGCCTCAGTGCGAGTTATAAGTGAGCTCTGCTCTCACGCCCAACGACCTTTCAGGTCGGCTCCCATGCGAGAATTAAAAGTGAGCTCTGCGCTCACGCCCAACGACCTTTCAGGTCGGTAGCCCCAGACTCTCGCCGCAGTGCGAGTTATAAGTGAGCTCTGTCCTCACGCCCAACGACCTTTTTAGGTCGGCTCCCATGCGAGAATTAAAAGTGAGCCCTGTGCTCACGCCCAACGACCTTTTAGGTCGGTAGCCCCAAACTCTCGCCTCAGTGCGAGTTATAAGTGAGCTCTGCTCTCACGCCCAACGACCTTTCAGGTCGGCTCCCATGCGAGAATTAAAAGTGAGCCCTGCGCTCACGCCCAACGACCTTTTAGGTCGATAGTCCCAGACTCTCGCCTCAGTGCGAGTTATAAGTGAGCTCTGCTCTCACGCTCAACGACCTTTCAGGTCGGCTCCCATGCAAGAATTAAAAGTGAGTCATGCGCTCACGCCCAACGACCTTTTAGGTCGGTAGTCCCAGACTCTCGCCTCAGCGCGAGTTATAAGTGAGCTCTGCTCTCACGCCCAACGACCTTTCAGGTCGGCTCCCATGCGAGCATTAAAAGTCAACCCCCCTGCGAAAATCATAAGCGAGCTCGGTGCCCACACCTGACTGCCTTTCTGAGGGATTCGCCTCGCATTGAGCGAAGCATTTCTAATAATCAGGTCAGCTACATCTGGCTTTATTTTACGCAAATTGTAAATATGCAGCAAATACGTAGGGCAAAGGATGCGAGTGGCCATCTACCCTACTCCTACAGCGTCAATATTAACTACAAAATCAGGTTTTGCACGTCCACTACAGTTTTTAAGCTTTATATCAGTTATATTATCCAAAATTCATACATGAAAAGGAATCATGAATCGATTCTGGGCTCTTACATACGGGCCAGTTTCTAAAAAATGCTTGCTAGATGAAAATTGAGCAGGAAAGACTATGCCAAAAGGGGACGGATATGTGAGCACAGCAGCACAGTTCAATGAGAAGGTGATACAGCCAAGGCCACAAGCGGGAACGCCTTGTGACAAAGGAGCCACCGAGACAACTATTCCCCAGGCCAGCTGTGACTCGTGGAAGGGATTGGCCATGGAGAATGAGCACTTCCGCGTGAAAACCTGTCGGGAGACTCAGGGACATCCAAAGCCCGAGCCAGCTCCGCATGTAAGGAGTCAATGACTGCTTGTTGCTGGGCGATCGTGTCTTGTTTGACATCAAGGCACGTGCGGAGAAGGGATAACTCCGCCTCGTGCTCTCGCTTCAAGCGTTCTTGGAGGCTAAGTTGGCGCTGCAGGCTAGCCTGGCATTCCTCTTTCCTCGCCTTCTCCGCATGCACACAATGCTTCGCGACACGATACTGGGCTTCCATGGAGTGCAGGGCAGCTGTCTGGCGAGCGCATTCCTGGGACACGCGCTCGAGTTCACGTTCTCTCGCGACGAGCAGCGAGGTGAGTTGATTTATCAGCGTTTGGGAGGGCGGCTGATCAACTTCGTCGGAGGAAGGAGAATGCATCGCGGAGGGAGGAAGTTGGCAGGACACGGGTTGGCAAGAGAAAATAGGAAAGCAGAATTGAAGAAGGATGGAGTGAAGAAGTGATCGTGAGGCTCTTTATAGAGGAGGCGGGTGGCCAAGTCAAAGCAAATACGTGGGAATGGTGCCCCAAGCGACTGGCGACGCAATAAAGGAGGCATGGTATCCCAGGTGACGCGACACAAAGGTTGATGTGAGAGCCCAGGCAACGTGACGCAAGAGATATGCGCGCAGAGATATGCTGAGATCACAAGGATATGCTGAGGCAGAAACACAGAGATATGCTGAGGTTCCAGAGATATGCTGAGATCACAAGGATATGCTGAGGCAGAAACACAGAGATATGCTGAGGTTCCAGAGATATGCTGAGGTCATAGAGATGGGCGGAGGTCTAGTCAGTCAGACTGTCGTCCTCCTTCGACTAGACTTGTGGGGGAGGCTTGTGATACGGTTGGCGATGGAGGGGCCCAAGAGGAAAGGATTAGAAAAGTCAATGTCATATGGCCGTCAAAAGTCAAGAGGATGTGACAGTCAATAGTCAAGGCAACTTGGCGGTCGAATAGTCAAGCTGACGGGGCAGTCAGAGTTGAGCATAGGGGGTAGCCAAGGGCCAGGCAGACTTGTTCATCGAAGGGGCAGAGCTGTAGGAGAACGAAGAGAGGCGACAGGGGGAACACCAGGCACAGGTCGGGATCGGTAAAGCTGTATAGAGGCAGCTCGGTCTGCAGGTCCACCATTCGAAGGCCCGGGAGTGCAAGTCACAAATCACAGGTCGGACGCGGCAGAGCTGTGTAGAGACGGTTTGGTCGGCAGGTCTGCGAGTCGAAGGATCGAAAGTGCAAGTTACGAATGATCTACAGACCTACGGTAGAGGGCCAGGAAATACAAAGCACAGAGGTAGGTCGGAAGCGGCAGAACCGGGCAGAGGCAGGTCGAGATCGGCAGAGCTGAGCAGAAGAGGCGAGGCCGGTGCAAGTCACAATGGATCGGAGAAGCTAAGTAGTGCGGGTGCAGAGAATCTCAACGGTCCATCGAGGATAATCATTACATTCCAATAGTGCGAGCGAAGGCGAGATCGGCAGAGCTGAGCAGAAGCAGTTCGATCTACAGGCCTGCGGTAGAGGGCCAGGAAATACAAAGCATAGAGGCAGGTCGGGATCGGCAGAGCTGAGCAGAGTCAGCCCGTCTGGCAGGTAACACTTAGAGGCTAGAGTCGATCAGAAGAGGCGAGGCCGGTGCAAGTCACAATGGATCGGAGAAGCTAAGTAGTGCGGGTGTGGAGAATCTCAACGGTCCGTCGAGGATAATCATTACATTCCAATAGTGCGAGTGAAGGCGGAGGTTCCTAAAACGAAAAGATGCCCTCACAACCAGTAGCAGCCTGCCAGCTGTTCATCACTACAAGACAAAACTCATGTGCGAAGGCGGAGGTCCCTAAACAGAAAGATGCTTTCACGACAAATGGCAGTACGACAGGTGTCCGGGACTAGAGGACAAAGCCCAGCGTCTAACGTTTTCTGACAGGAGGACAGGTTCTAAGAGAGGGGGACGCATAAAAAGGGGGAGATCCCTCGTACGCAGGTATGCGCACACATTCCCTCGTCACTTTTTTCCACAACTGTTTTTTCTTCTTCTTCTCTCTGCTTTTTTCTGGGGAAAAAAGGACCTGACTTGAGCGTCGGAGGGCCTGACCCGGGGACTTTTTCCCTGGGTTTTGGTCTCTAACGTGAAGAGGGGGATCGTCTGAGTATGCGCAGGGTCCTGCAGCAGCGTCAGCCACCCGTGGGAGCCGAATCACCTACGACTTTCCGTCAACGCCCAGTCCACCGCGACCAGCCTCCGTCCGACCCAACTTCCGGACGGGATCAGTGATGAAGCGAGAAGGATGTGCATGACCCTTCCGAGGGGCGAGAAGCCGAAGCGGAAGACTGCTCGAGAAAAGAAGGTCAGAGTTGAGTTCAGGTAAGCTTAACTTTGGATGGCCAAAAAATTACCCAAGCGATCAAAGCGGAAGACCGGACAAAGTCAACTTGAGTTGACCTTGTCCGGACGCCTAGACCAAGTCCAGGAGCTCGAAGTTCGGGCGCTCGGAGCTGGTCCGGGTGCACGGACCACTTTGGTGCCGAACGGGCGCCTCATCATAGTGGATCAACTTCGGGTCCATGTCAGCAGCGGTTTGGGTGCTCAAAGATGGTTCGGGCATCTAGGAGTGGATAAATACTTTATCCCTTTACCATTGTGAAGCGATTTAAGACAACTAGTTAGGCGACCAGCCGGGGGCGCTCGAACTCGGTCCAAGAGTCCGAATCGCACCACGTCATCAAACGATTACTTCGACTAATGAGCATATAAAAGGAGCCATAGTGTTCAAGATTTTAACATAACACTTCTGCATTTCAAATTGTTTATTTAGTTTACATTGTTTATACTTCCAATGCTTGTAAAAGGGTTCTCCGCTTACGACAAAAGAAGAATTTTGCTAGTGCTTTCAATGCCTTGAATTAATAACTTTCTCAATTATAACCAAGTAAAATATGTTGGTGCATGTTACACTAATAATCAGGTTTTGATATATGACAAATAGGTTAAAGTTAGATATGTTATTTGTCTAACTTTTTACCGAGCGTGCAGGACTTGATGAGTCTAGAGGACTGAAACGTCAAGACTGAAATCCAACTAGGTTAATAGATGACACAAAGTATAAATTGATTGAGACCTGGCATAAGGAAGTTTAGTTGGGTTGACAACTGACTGAAGTCCAGATTGATTGAATTCTGGAAGGAAGTCACAGTGGGTCAAGGAACCTGACATCAAGGAAGTATGTGATTGGTAAGTAAGTACTAGAGGATAGGGCTGTAAATAAGTCGAGCCGAGCCGAGCTTAAAATGAACCAAGCTTTTGAAATGAGTGTTCAAGCTTGGCTTGGTTTATTTTTTATGAGCTTGAGCTTGTTTGAAGCTTGGCTTGAGCTTGGTTCATTTAGATGTTATCAAACTCTCAATTCAAGTTTGGCTTGAGCTTGGTTCGAGCTTGGCTTGAGCTTGGTTTGAGCTTGGTTCATTTAGATGTTATCAAACTCTTAATTCAAGTTTGTTTGATTGTTTGAAACTTTTAATTGTTTGATTGGTTATTAAGATTGATAATTTAAATTTATTTATTTATTTTATTTTATTTTATTATTTAATTAGCATATTGAAAAGAGTTTTATTAATAAATATAATTCATGAACATTGTTCACGAACGTTGTTCATGAACATTGTTCACGAACGTTGTTCACGAACATTGTTCACGAACGTTGTTCACGAACGTTAACGAGCTGAACACATATATGTTCAAACTTGTTTGTTTAGCTTAACGAGCTGTTCAAGCTTGTTTGTTTAATTAATCTTATGTATATTGAACGAACATAAACAAGCTCTTACCAAGCCGAACACCAAGCTTGTTCACGAACACTTGGTTCATTTACAGCCCTACTAGAGGAGAGTGATTCAGTGAGAACGAGTTCATTTGAGGACTTTAGGCACAGATCCAATCTACGTCCATTTCGGAAACCTAAATTGAGACCCTGACTAGATCTGGTCTCGGGAAAATATAATCTAATTACTAAACTGCTTATTTTTATTGTGCTAACTTTATTTTGTAGGTTAGATATTTTTATTAGTACCCCAAGGTAGTTTTGATGTGATCAACGAAGTCAGGTTAAGTCCTGTTGGTTTTTAACCCCTGTGTTTAAGTGTGCAGAAACTTAGGAGTATAGGAAGTGGAGCAAAAACACGAAGATAGCAAAAAGGACGGCGGTGGGAGAGAGCCGATGGGCTCTGTGCATCAGAGGGACGAGATGTTGCGGAAGAGTACGCGGGCGGATGAGGAGGCGCATGACATTTCTGAGGGACGAGAAGCTAGAACGGAAGATTGCTCGAAGGTCGGAAAATGAGTTCGGGTGAGGCCTATTCTGGATGGCCGAAATCACTCAAACAAGTGGAGTCGGAGCGAAAGACCCAAACCCAAGCGAGTAGAGCCGGAGTAAGAACCCGGATCAAACAAGTTAAAATAAGGTTAACTTTGGTCTGAGCGCCCGGACTATGAAAATTATCTAGATTGCGTCAAAAGTGATTCGTTGCGATGGGGATAAATTTTATCCCCTTCCCAGCATCTGGAACTCTTCCAAGCGCCTCGACTAGGGATATAAATACAGCCCTAGTCCCAGAAGCTTACACAAAACACTTGTAAACAATTTCCTTTGTCTAGCTTTGCATTTTGAGTGCTTTAACTGTTGTAAGAGGTTTCTCCGTCTAAAGGAGACTTTGTTAGTGAGCTTCAACTTCCTTGGATTAACAACCTCCTCGATTGTAACCAAGTAAACCTCTTTGTGCCTCTTCTTTCTAGTTTCTTATTTATTTTATGCAAGTGTTAGTTTAATTAAGCTCTAACGTTCGAGGAATGTTCGTGTTATTTTTGCAGGGTTATTCACCTCCTCTAGCCGACCGCCAAGGAACCGACAATTTTGTGCTGGACTAACACATTTTACGGGACAAAAGGAGCATAAAATGTCTCGGGTGAACAGTACCCAAGGCGCCTTCCGTGCAAAGGAAGACACCTTAAGTTGGGTGATGGAGGACGCCTTCGAGAGCTTGGTAGACATCTTCAGTTGGATAAAATTGAACTTTGTCAACAATAAAAGGTGAGCTATTCAGAATAAAACTTAGAGGATGGAAGACGTCTTCAGTGCTATGGAAGGCTCCTTCAATGCTCAATAAAAGAATGTTTCAGCCAGCCTTCAAAAGGCAAGTCTTCTACCAGCTTCTACGTGTTTGTTCGAAGTTCCAACTACTTCGATTTCATGCTGTTGTTCTGCTATGACATTGTCATACCCGACTACTCTAGACAAGCCGTCACCGACACACAAGAGCTCTCACTCCGATGTCTTCATGCTGATAACTGGTTTTAATTTTGTACTTACTTTAAATATCTATAAAAGAAAAGTGTAGGTTTGTTACACTTTTCCATTCTTTTATTTGTACTAGATTCCCTCTTCCGGCGGTTCCAGAAGAGGCTTTAGTGAATTAACCATCGATAGGTCCGAAAAACCTGAGTCTCGGAGTAGGAGTCATCAAAGGCTCCGAACCAAATAAAACCATTTAAGTTATCTTGCATTTTCGTTTCTGATTTTTGTTCCGCTATGCGCACTTTGTTTTAAAAAGAGGTTTAAAAAAAATTTTTAAAATCATATGATTCAACCCTCCTCTCTCATGTGCAATACGATCCAACAAAATCTAAATCTAGTAGCCTCTTCTATTTTTATGTAATTTAATTTTATTTATTAAAATGGTTTTATAACCAAAGTCGAAAGCAGCGAGAATAATACCTTCTCACCAACTTTTCAATTTTAAATTTTACTTTCTTTTCCCTTTTCTTAACCCACGGACCAACAACGGATTCATATAATATATATATATATATATATATATATATATATATATATATACCTTCTCACCAACTTTTCAATTTTAAATTTTACTTTCTTTTCCCTTTTCTTAACCCACGGACCAACAACGGATTCATATAATATATATATATATATATATATATATATATATATATATATATATATATATTCAAAATTTTAAATTTGGTTGTAGACTCGGTGGTCAGCCTAGTAAGTTTTAATTTTTTTTTTCTTCTTCTTAACCATGGACCAAGCTGATCCTAGATTGTGAAAGGTCCGTATGTACCTTTTTTTTAATTGTTACTTAGACGAGTTGATAGAGGTATTAAGGGTAAACGTATTTTTTAACACCTTAAAAGGTCCGTATAAAAAGGAAAAATAAGTCTTTTGTATTTATATAAAAAATAATAAAATTGATACAGAAAATAATTTCATTATAAATATATAAAGTAAATTTATATTTAAAGATTTTAGGAGATAGAAATAGGAAAAGGAAGGTGAAAGTGGAGGAGGAGGAAAGGTATGCTTATTTGACTCTTTTACGGAAAAAAATCTATAATTTATATTTAGATCTTTTTGAATTAATTTTTTTCAGACATTTTATTAGTATTTACTTATATATATATATATATATATATATATATATATATATATATATATATATATATATATATATCAAGTGAGTTGAACAGATTGAGTGCATGAGTCAAATAAATCAAACGAAGCATTCATGCATTTATTGGGTCAACTAAGGCAAACAGAAGGATCAAACTAGATAGTCATCGATGAGATCGTATGAGTAAGATGAAGTGAAGAAAACATGTCGTTTTTTTATTATTTTTTATTTTTTTAATTGACAATGAGTATTTAACCTATGCCAATTAATTTTGAAATATTCATAGATGATTCAACTGTTTATTAAAAAAATAATTATCCATTAATTTATTAAAATTGAAATTTAATTCTTAAATACACCATGCATGTCATATAAATATCGTCTGAAGCTATTCCTAAGTCAATTATTAACGTCCAATGGGAGGATACAAAGTTTGGTAGATAGTCACTATCATTTTGTACTCGAATAACACTAAGAAAAAGTAAAGAAAACAATACAAATCGGTGTGCGGCAAAAGACCGGCATCAATTCTGCAAGATCGGTGTGCTTGGGCACGTTGATTTATTTGCTACACTAGAGGAATCGATGGACACCTATCCTCGATGAACAGAATTCTTTGCATCCCTCAATTATTTAATGATCGATAATAAATTGATTGCATAATTTATTCTTCTCAATGTATATTAAAAAAATAGATTCATTAGGTTAGTGCCGATCCCATAAATAGAGAGGAAAGTAAATATAAATAAATGACTATAGGATATTAGTTTATAGAAATCGACCGCTAACTTTTATATCAGAAATATTACGTGTTCACCATTTATATTACACCTAGGACAATTTATTTCTCTTTATATGATAGATGCTCAATTTGGCACATTGATTTAGGGAATTTCTACCGCTCTTTTGATTTTTTTTTTTTTGTTTTTTAATTTTTTTACTAAGAGATCGTGTCTGATATCGGGGAGATGAAACACTACGCACGTGACTCTGATATGGCTCTCTGATGTTGATTGCATGAGGACTCTGAGCTAGCAATCGAAGACGCCGTGCAATCCTACACATCAAAAATAGAGAATAGAAGAAAAAAACATCAGCAACCGGATTAAGGAAGGGTCCACAGCATAGACATTCTGACGCTCAAGTTAAACAAATGTCCAAGAAAAAATACAACGAACAACAGTAATGAACAGTGGAATCCGAATGCTTTGGGCTTTGTGAAATAGCATAATATAGCGTTATTAGCAATTGTCCTACAAAACACGAAAGAGAATATTAAACAGTTGGGTTGGTAGGTCACCTATATGCTTGATGGATAGATTGACTGGTTGATCGACCGAGTCCCCTTTGTAGCTTTTGTTTGTAAGTGCGATCAGGTCGAATAAAGGGTGGATGCCATTCTTAAGGGCTCGGCTTGCACTCGGCCTTTACACTAGTATAAAGAGCCTAGTTCGGTCGAGTCGCATGTCTAGTGTGTCCGATCGAACTTCTGGTCTGATCGTCTAGAGCACTCAGCGGGGACATTTGACTTATTTCTGAATGACACTTATACGATTCGAGGTTTCATTGACTCTAAGGAACTCGAGATTCGATCGAACTAGCGATTGAATCGACCGAGACATATGATCATGCTAGCCCCAAGTATTTGACTCCTTCTAAGCTCCCTAGATCCGGGCGGCTCTAGGGTCGTCTGAGTTTATACTAAGAATCTTGTCCATGAAAATTGAAGAGTTGAGCTTTGTAAGTCCGGCTGACTCTAAGGTCATCCCGATTTATGCTGGGAGCATTGCCCATGAGAATTGGGGAGCTGAATCCTATAAATCCAGTTGGTTCTAGGGCCGCTCAGGTTTATACTGGAAATCTTGCATAAAAAATTAGGAAGCGAAGTCCCGTTGAAAGTGATTCATTCGGGTATATACACATTGATTTTAACTATCACCCCTATTTTAACTTTAACGATTATATCAACCAATTTTCTTAACTTTGATCCAGAGCCCCATCTTATTTAGGTATTCAAATTTTAGTTGATTAATTTTGAAAACAGATGATATTCTTTCAAATTCATTCGTCAAATTATTCTCAAAAGCAAATAACCTTATATTTGGTTTGTCAACGTAAATTTGAAACATATTTTATACCCATTTAGAGACGACTTTCAAAGTATTCATCCCTAATGGAATATTTTACCGCTGTATTATACTCACAAAAATCTTAAAGTTATATGCATTTTTTTTAATATCCGGTATATTTTATTATCCGATTAATTTTACGATAAACAGTTTAACTTTACATTCCCTCCACTAAGCAAATTTAGAAAAAACGATGGTACCTCAATTTTACCAATAATTTAATTATCGTATACATCTTATCTTTTACCATCAACTATGGGCATTTTTTTTTATTTGATATCAAATATTTAATTTACGAATGATCAACTTACTCTCAGAGAAATTTTTCTATCTTTTATGAGGTAAATCAAAAAACACTTGTTGGACTCTCATGAGGTAAATCAAAAACACTTGTTGGACTTAAATAATATGTTACCGGATATTTACGAATAGTTGAATTTAAGTTATACTGAATTAAATTCAATTTATAGTCGAAATGACCTGAGCAGATAATCTCATACTGTCAGTAAGGGCTGATTTCTGTAATGTGCAAAAGATCAGACTAATTCACCGAGCGGGCAAACCAGATCGACAGGGCAGGTCTGCAGAGCGGCAGTCTAGATCGCCAAGGCATATCTGCATAGCGACAGACCAGATCGACAGACCAGATCGACAGACCAGAGCGGCATGGCAGGTCTGTAGAGCGGCAGACCAAATCAACAGGGCAGATCTGCAGAGTGACAGACTAGAGCGGCAGGGCAGGTCTACAGGGCAGTAGACCAGAGCGGCAGGACAGGTCTGTAGGGTAGTAGACTAGAGCGACAGACCAGAGCGGCAGGGCAGTAGACCAGAGCGACAGACCAGATCTTGATCTGACAAAAGACAAACCGGGTGAGTAGACTGGTCAACCGGGCAGACAAAGAGACCGATCGGGAAAACTGACCGAGGTCTGCGAGAGTCGCAATTTCCTTGAAACAGATTTGCCCACCTCCGACTGTGCTTTGAGGCTTACAAGGGTCGTCTGTTTCCCAAGATATAATGGTCGACCGTGAATCCGACCAAGCACTGACGGTCACGACGAACTGAGTGATATCTGATTACTATCACAGACACTCCGCCGAATAAAAATTGTACTACAGAGGAGGAGAGAAAAAAATGGAGGCCCTTTGCTTGCTTTCCATAATAAAAAACAGTTATAGTATTATTATAATAATTTTAATAAGCCCAAATAATATTTTAATCTGATAATGGTGATTATATATATTAATTTTAATCAAGTTTTAACAATTTTTTTTTAATAATTTTGCTCAGTATTACAATAGCTGGATTAAAACTGCCAAAATAAGAGTTTAAGATAAATATAAATTAGGATCCTTTTAACAATTCTACAAAACTCAATAACTTGTATTATCACTTGAATTTATACACTTTTCAATAATAAAAAACCCCACAATTATTTTCGGATTAACATTAATTTCATGTAAGTAATTAATTAATCTACTAATCAGCTTAATTAACGCCGGTAACGCACGAGAAGACCCGGCTGCGGCTGCTTCCGAACCTCGCCATCTCCTTTGCCTGCCGGCGGCCGTTGCTCTCCGGCAAGAACGCGTCGTCAGCGGAGGCGTAGAAGTCCTGCATGGAACGGTACCTCCGGTGGCGGCCGGTAGTCTCCCCATCGGCGGCGCCGCCGCCTTCGGAGAAGCTCCCGAGCTTGATCGCCGGCGGGCGGAGGACCTTGCGGTGGCTGCTGGGGAGGCCGAACCAGTCCGACGGCCGGGTGGAGAGGGAGCGGTAGTACTTCTGCTCCCTCCGCATCCTCTTGATTGCCCTGTAGATGTAAGGGATCAGCCCTTCCGCCATTGTTGATCGATCGCGAGCTGCTTCTCTGTTTTCTCGAGTTGAAGAGAAACGGAGCGACTCTGTTTCTTTCTTATAAGGAAGCAGAGTTTGACCGGTCAAAGCGGCGGCGGATCAGGTGACGTAATCGTGTTTATCTTCGCTGGAAATAGGACCATATTTCATTTTGCCCCTACTTTTGCTAACTTTTATAGATTACCACTTGTAGTTTTGAATATTACATTTTATACTTTATAGTTTGAAATTTTACATTTCATTTTGCCCCTCTTCTGTATGTTTACTTAATTTTACAGTTTGCTTCTTGTAGTTTTAAATATTACATTTATTCTTTATAGTTAAAAAAAAAAAGAAAAATATCTCATCTCCATCTTTAGGCTACGCTAGAAGGTTGACTCGTTTGTCTATGACCTGTGTACCTGTATGAACCTCCCTCCATATTTGTGGGGCCGACACTAGGAGGACCGCTAAGATAGCGGATCTACCTTTAGAAGGCTGACTCGTTGAAGGAGTAAATTGCATACAAATTAAGATATGGTCCATTGTTTACTAGATGCAAAATTATCAATTGATCCAAAATAGATAGAATAATTCTTGATATATCTAGAGATAATCCATCTAGTAAGACACCTCCTCCTCTCCCGTGTGATCTAACTATCATGCCTTGTTAATGCTCATGTACAGAAGCTTCTTTTAGTAGAAGATTCGACCTCAACCTTCGATAATTCCTGACAATTGTAATCATTGTACTCGACTAACTAAACCATTCTTGCCCTAACAATAGACTCCCCTCCGACGCTATACCTCGTGTCGTCCAATAAGCCAGCTCTTGGCCATCCGCTTGTGTGGTGGACTACGTAGCACGTACGACAGCTTATGTGGCGAGCACATTAGGTCACATGGATATTTCTTCCCATTGACAATATAAAATTCGATGATGGTAGGTGAAGATATATTTTGTTTCACATGCGGAGGCTACTCTTCTCTCTTGATTTGCTCATTTCCTTTTTACTTGCATGCCCGTGAACCTCAACTTCTAGTCCATCGCTAACTAGACCATTGGAGGAATCACTTCGGCCACGCACGCTAACACATGTTGATTCGCAAGACCTCAAGTCTTGACCGTCCAATTGACAGACACAATTGTAACTTGGAGATCGAAAAAGAAAGGAGGGACTTGAGCACGTGGAGGACAACATCATCAACTCTTTTTCTTTTTCTTTTTCTTCCCTAACAAATCCTTAGTATCTATCTTTTTGAAATAAATTGGGCATTTATCCCAAGATAATATATATGAGAAGGTATTTGATGATAAAAATAAATTATTAAATCTTGAAGGGCGTTTTAGAAGTTACTCATGGCCCTATGTGCGAGAGGAGAGAGATGGAGTTAAAGTTAGAGGTATTCTATTTTTTATTCTAGAAATTATGTGGGGGAAAAATGAAAAACGTAGTTAAAGTAGGGCAGGGGGAATCAAAATTTTCTTTTGAAATTTAGATGGTGGCTTTGTGGATTGAGTGGATGGGTGGGTGAGGGCTTTGACTCTTTGATTAATTTTGTTGACTTATTTCGAAGATGAATTAATTATTTTTTATTCTTATCCTTTGTTTTGTTTAATATTTGGTTGTTGATTAATTAACAACCTCTTGCCAAACAAGAAAGATGATAGAGATAAAAGCTTAAGCACCACATTATATCAATTAAATATTATGATGATATGGCAGATTATCATCAACATTTATCGAACACTAATACAACAAGATGGAACTCATCTCAAGAAAGCTATTGTTAGAGAGAAGTGGCTAACAAGTTGATATCTTTGAATTTTTGTTTACAAGTTAATATCTTTGAGTTTTTGTTTACAAGTTAATTCATATTCCCACGGAGGACTAGTCAACTTATATGTTACATGACTCAAGGCATGCATCTAGGATTCATTAATATTGTTGATGTAATATCTCTTGAGTCAAGATTGATCGATTTAACTAACTTTGAGTTAACTTAAACTTGAGTCTTGTTATTTAGATTTTGATATTTGATAATACATAGAGACTGACAATATGTGGAGATTGTACACTACAAAAAAACCTGTAAATAACGACGACATTCCCGACTGAATTTAATTCAGTCGGTAAATACCGACTGAATATATATTTCAGTCGGTAACTACCGACTGAATTAAATTCAGTCGGTAAATGCTGACTGAATATATATTTCGGTCGGTAATATTCCGACTGAATATATATTTCAGTCGGCAATTCATTTAACGGGTTCGGGTATTGATGTTTACCGACGGAGTTAACATTCCGTCAGTATATATCGCTAATCGGGCGATCCGATCAGGGTTAGAGTTTACCGACGGAATCACAATTCCATCGGTAATCCCCGACGGAATCATAATTCCGTCGGTAATCCCCGACGGAATACACAATTCCGTCGGTAATTACCGACGGAATTATCATTCCGTCGGTAAAACAGAGTGAAATTAGGGCACGATGCGACTTTCCTCTCCGCGCGAACTTGATCTCCTCTCCTCTCCGCTTCCTCGGCGATCTGCAACCGACAACCGTGATCTCGGCGTCCAGCCTCGTGTCCTCTCTCGTTGTCGGCGATCAACAACAGGCGACTTTGGTACGCTCCTCTCCTCCCTCATCTCTTTTGTTTGACGCGCACGTCGGCGCCTGCTCCCTGGGCGTGTGCTCCACCGCCGGCTGCTCCCCAGGCACCTGCTCGTGGCAACCGGCCGCCGATGGCGCCTACTTGATGCAGGCTGGCGCCGCAAGCCGACGCCACAGGGCCCTGTTCGCTGCAGGCCAGCGCCGCATGCCCCTGCTCGCGGCGGCTGGCTGTCGTAAGGCCGGCCGCCGCAAGCCCCTACTCGCCGCAGGCCGGGCGCCGCAGGCCCTTGCTTGCGGTAGGCAGTTGCCGCAGGCCCGTGCCCATCTACACTGCTTACTGCTTTTCGATTCTAGTTTTTTTGCTTCTCGTATGAGATCGGATCTGTTAGCGACTGAGTTTGTCTCTCCAATGTGCGAGAGAGAGCCTATGTCGGTTTAAATCTCATCTACACTGCTGATTTCTATGCTGTATAATAGGCTCTCTGCAGAGGAATCTAGATTATTTGTAATTGTTTGTCTTTCGTTGGGTAATATTCTTTGGAGATTTCTCTGGAAGATGTTAACTATGCAGAAATGTAAACTTTATAAAAAACAATTGTATGTCTGATATAACTTTGATTAGAAAATAACAGAGTCTAGCGACGACGACTTACAAACTGTTGATGTTGAGTAGAACTGTTTCCAGAGTCTAGCATTGATTACATTTTAGCATTATTGTTCATCAAGTAAGTTATGCTTCAATCCTGTTTTATTGTCTGATTATCATGTTTGTAAACTTTATTATGATGTGTTGTAATGCTATTTTGTAGATATTATATCTCATAGCAGATCATCCAGCACCACCACTTCATGGATCTACCGTTCTTAGGGTTGTCGGAAAGTCGTAAGTATTTTTTAATTATTAATAATTTATGTTCCTTTTTTAAACATATAGCTTATGTCTTAAATATTAGTGTTGTTATCTACAGTTTCTAGTTGTTATTAATTCAATATTAGTGTTGTTTGATTGTGAACCGAACATCTGGTTTACTTTTTTCATCATAAAATTTCTCATAACCACACTTTAACCATGTTATTGGAAGAAGTAGAAAAAATAAAGAAGCTAGATTATTGATATACTAACAGTGTCTTATTTGATTGATTAACCATCCTTAACAGCAATAACCAAGCCCTCCACAACCTCTAGTTTGTTAAACTTTAAGTTGTTTTGCCTAGTGACAAACTCTAAGTTTGTTAAACTTTCATTTGTTGTTTTTTTTAATAATCCAAGTGTCCAAACTTCACCCGATTAATTTTCGAGATAGACAACCTTTCCCTAATTCAACTATCGAGTAAATTCGGAGTGCAGCTTATGCACACTCAGAAACTAACTTGATATTCTTATTGTTTCTTTGAGTACTAGTGTTGTATTGTTCCATGGCCAAACCAACTCCAATACAACTCTGCTGACAAGCAAACTCATAGACACTAGATTTCATGCATAATATGTCCTCTAATGGGACAAGGTTCTAAGCATAACCTAAAGGTTTAGATTTGTCTGTTGTCCTCATTAGGCTTATGATACAATAACTTGAACTACTTCAATCATAAAATAAATATTGTAGTTGTTTTTATAAGGTTTTAGATTCTTAAGTGGTTGTGGAGGTGGCTCAATTTTAGTAGTTGTATGCTTAAAGTATATTGTAGTTGTTTTTAGGTTTCAGATTCTTAAGTGATTTTAATTTATCATACATTAATTAAGTCAAATATAATTATTCTATTTGGATATTCTTAGATATTTATCTTAAATTGTATTGCATTTTGCAGGAGTCCATATTGATACATTCACCACTGTACTATCATTGGATATCTACAATATAATTCAGGTATTTTATTACATGCAAAATTAGTTATATATTACAATTATATCGATTCAGTCTGATTATAATCTCTTATATTTGACTTTTACAGGATTATATTTAGATTTATGTGTAGGTGATGTTGTTGGTGCAATATCCCTCAGGTCAAGGTTGACCTGGGTAACCAAGCTGAGTCTTGGTTTGGGTTTAGATGTTTGACAATAAGATATTGATTGAAGAAGAGTCAAGTAGGTCAAGGTTGACTGGATACTTGACTGGGAAGTCCTAACTGGGATGTTAGGCAAAATGAAAGTCCCGGTGGTGAGGCGGGGGGAAGAAAAGTCGTGAGTGAAGCGGTGAGGAAGTCTAGTGGTGAAGCTGGGCGGATGGAAATCTGGTGAGTGAAGCCGGTGAAAATCTGGTGAGTGAAGCCGGTGAAAGTCCTAGTGAGGAAGCTAGGTGAAAGCCCAGTGAGTGAAGCTAGGCAGAGGAAAATCCAGATGGATCGAGGATGATCGGACATCCGGTGCTGGGAAGTCCAAGTAGGTCAAGGATTGATTGGATACTTGGCATGAAAGAAAAGTCAAGTAGGTCGAAGGATTGTGGGATACTTGGCGAGAGAAAAGTCCAGTGGGTCGAAGGATTGACCGGACACTTGGTAAGGGAGTCCTAGCGTCGAGGGAGTGACTAGATGCTGGGCATGACATACCAACAGTCGAGGTTGACCGAATGTTGGTTAGGGATGTTTGGGACTTGGTTTTGGACAAAAACCAAGTCTGGATCGATCCGTGGATCGATCCGCCGAGGATCGATCGGTGGATCGATCCGGACTGTCCCTGTCAGCTCGGATCGATCCGTGGATCGATCCAGATGTCAATCGATCGGTGGATCGATTGGGGCCTGGAGTTCTCGTGCAAGGAGTCGTGAGATCGATAGATTGGAATGGCCGGATCGATCCGTGGATCGATCAAGCCTCCTCGATTCGGAACATTCGAATCGATCGGGATCCGACCGTTGGCGTCGTTTAAAGGCGAGCGTGGTCTTCGGCATCTCTTTACGAGCTCTTCTCGATTTATTCCAGCTCCTCCACAGCTCTCTACAAGCACGTGATCGCCGTTCTTGAAGGTTCTTGGAGGCTTTCCAAGTCGAGGCGGATCTATTGCAAGAGGAAGAAGTTAGGGTTAGGGTTTTCGGACATCTTGTAAGCTTTTGCTTAACTTGTATTTCCTTTCTTCTTCTTGTATTGAGAGTGTTGTAGGGCTTCTCCGCCTTTGGTAGTTACCATAAAGGAGTGTTATTCATAGTGGAGGGTGTGTGCGTTGGTGTGGATCCTTGGATTAGTCACCTCTTGTGAGGTGGATCCAAGTAAAATCCTAGTGTCGTGTTTGTGTTTGTTTACGTATTTTCCACATCCAAGAAGAAACAAGCAACGAAGAGCAGAGCGACGAGCTATTCACCCCCTCTAGCTACTTTTGGTCCTAACAAGTGGTATCGGAGCAGGTTACTCTTCACCGGAATCATCGCGGAAGGGTCAAGCATAACAACAAAAGCTAGAGGGTGAAGAAGTTGGAGCAAATTCATAAAGTCAAAGAATTCAAGAAGCTCAACTTCAAGATGCAATTCCAAGATGGACTTGGATTTGATACAAGGGTGGCTCCACCATACACTTCTACGAGTTTCGATTCTTGGAAATCAAGAATCGAAAATTTTCTTATGATGGAGATAGAGCAATGGTTTGCTCTAATGGAAGGCTTCAAAGCTCCAACAAACTCAAAGGGCAAAGTTCTCAGAGCAAATTCAAAGGGCGAGGCAAATGACAAAGTGACCAAGCTTCGGTCAACTTATTGCCTAGCCACATCTTGGCTCGAGTTGGAGAATTCAAGATGCCAAGGAGCTTTGGAGCAAATTGGCAAGCTTCAAGAGATCCTCCACTGTACAAGATCATGAAGAATCCAAAGAGGGTGACTCTTTGGAGCAAGACCAAGAGGAGGACCCCGAGGTTGAGAGATACTCAACCTCCGAAGAAGAGGAAATCCAAGAAGCTTCATCCTCAAGGGAATGCACCGAAGGGAACAAGGAGGGAGCATACTCCTTGTTTCACATTCAAGATGATGAAGCCTCCACCTCTAGGATTGAGGGGGAGCAATCCTTGGTGACGCCGGATCAAGAAGAAGGAGAAGCTTCTACATCCGGGTCAAGTGAAGAAGAAGAAGATGGTGCCACCTCCGAAATTCAAGAAATAGCAAATGGAGGAGCAAGTGCCATCCCTACACAAGAAGGTATAAATGTTTCAATTAAAAATAAAAATCATATAATATGTTTTGAGTGTAGGGAAAGTGGGCACTACAAGAGCAAGTGTCCCAACTTGGCCAAGAAGAAGGGTCAAGTGGACAAAAGGGCAAGGAGAAGCCCAAGGAGACCACCCCCGGGACAAAGAAGAGCAAGGAGCACATTGTGTGCTTCTTGTGTCAACAAAAAGGGCATTACCGAAGTCAATGCCCCAAGGGGAAGAAGATGGTCAAGGCTCATGGAGGAAGCTCTAGTCAAGGGGGAGCCTCTAAGGTAAAGAAGAAGGTAACATTTATTGAGCCTACTCCTCTACATTATGGTAAAAAGCATGATAGTTCAAATTTATATCATTTTAATGCTATTTACCATGAAAATAGAAAGCATGATAGTGTTAAAGAAAAACATATAGCTTTTCATGCTAAAACTACTACACCTAAGGCTAGGATTGTAGGTAAAAATCTAGGCGTAAACTCTAAGGATTTTAGATACAAGCCTAGAAACAAAAATGCTCATGGGTCAAATACTAAGGACTTAGTGAGAGAAAATCAAGTCTTGAGGTCAAGACTTGATAAAATGGAAAAGACCCTAAAAAGGATGGAAAATATCCTATTAGGGCAAAATGAGCATAACCTAGGTCTAGGAGCACAAAGGTCATCTAATGGCCATAGAGGTTTGGGATACAAACCAAAGGCTAAGAAGGATGTGCCCTCTTACCATAGAGTTCCATATAGCTACGGAACAAACCCTAGGTCTAGTGGTCAAGCCAAAAATACTAGGGAAGTCATCCCTAAGAGTATTTTTGCAATAAATGTGACTAAGACTTCTAAGAAGTCTAAGAAAGTCACAAACAAGGTCACAAGGGAGGTTATCCCTAGAGTTGACCTAGAAAATGTGACCAAGGCTTCTAAGAAGCCCAACAAGGTCACTAGGAAGGTATCTAGGGAAGTTATCCCTAGTGAGTACCTAGAGCATCCAAGGAGCACCAATAGGTGTTGGGTTCCTAGGAGCATCTTCTCTACCCCATAGATGGGTTAGAGAGTGTCAACTCCGATTAGAAGGGTAATTAACCCAACTTTGAGGAAATTGACACTCAAGGAGCATTTTCAAGGTTTAGTTAACCTTTGAAAATGAAATGGACCTATTATTTACTCCGTGAAAGAGTAAAATGTGCCTAATGGTGGAAGATTTGATTTTAATCTTAAATGGCACATATTGGAAAATTAATAAGAACTATCAAGTTGGGTTTTTGGTATGTTCTTAGGCAATTTAAGGCAATCCGGGCCTTAAATTTAAAAGTGCTGCTCTTGAGGAAAAATGGAATATGCCAACATTTGAGGACATGTTCATTTTAATTGGCATAAATTAATCAAGGGAATAAGAAATGCAAACTTAGGCTTTGGCATTTTCTTGAAGCACTTTGGGCAAGCTAGGGTTTAAGTCTTAGGATTAGCTAAGATTAACGATACTTAGATAGGTAATCTAGGTATATTTTATTTATGCTAAACCTTGCCATGATTGTTTGCTCATAATATGCCATGACATCATATTTAATCTTATTTGTATTTTGCATTCATGACTTATCATGAAAAATACAAAAATACCATGTCATGCCATACATACATCATGTAGTTATAGGAATCTTTCTTTTGAAAGCTATTTTATTTTGATGTATGCCATAACATTATCATGCATTATGTTTATTTCCTTAAAAAAAAAAAATTAAGGACATATGGCATTAGTTAAACAAGTGGCATTTGTTTAAAACAGGTGGAATAAACAAGTGACATTTGTTTAACAAGTAAATCAACAAGTAACATCCTTTGTGGATGTCTACCTCTCAAAATGCCTAGATAGATATGCATGATCCCTAGAATAGGGCAAAACCAAAATCTTACATCTCACAAAGACCTATAAGGTGACTTATATGTGTTTTAGTGCATATTATATACAAGTGAGATGTTAGGATGATGAACAAAACTCAAGATGTTGATTTAGTGCATTCTTTTGAGTTTTAAGTTCATCAAAACACATAGTTATGTGTTTTCCCATCATTGGGAAAGCTAATGTACAAGCCATGTGCATTATGCCCAAGGAACATGATGGGATATTGGTTTTGAAAATGTTTTTAAAATGTTTTTGGAAAACCTTGGTGAAGGCTATCTTTTGATAGTAATCACCATTGAATAGTTAGACACAAACTTGAAGAAAAACACTAAAGTTTTTGCAAGCTTTCAAGTTTGTGTCAATCTTTGAAAATATGATGTATTTTCATAGAAAGCTATTTTCCATGATTAAGTATGCCCTAAATAATGTCTACACGAAATTTCATAATTTTTGGATTTTTGTAGAATTTTCTAGGGGTTTCTGAAGTTGACTGAAATGGAATTTCAGCAACTATCAGAGCTCCGATCGATCCATGGATCGATTGGAGTTCCATGAATCGATCCATGGATCGATTCAAATGGCAATTCCTCGAGCAGAAGCTCGCTGGATCGATCAGCCGATCGATCCAGGGAGTCTGAATCGATCAGTGGATCGATTCAGAAAGGTTCAATCGATTGGAACCCAACTCCAATCGATCCAAGTTGCTGATTTTGGCTGGGAAGGCCTGATTTCAGCATCTTTGAACCTATTTTAGTCTAGGTAACCATTCCAAACCCCTTAAATACATTTGTATACATACAAAGGGTGTTTTCATGTTGAAAACAAGGATGGATTGGTTAACGAAGACTAAGTAGAAGTTTCGGTTGAGGTTGTTTCAAATTTTGAATATTTGAACCTCAAAACTTCTAAATTTGGGTTTCCTAAAGGTTTAGGGATTCCAAGTCATTGTTGGTGCAATGACAGAAGTTACCACCATGTCTTTAGGGGGAGGGACTCTTTAAAGACATGAAAATTATTTTTCATGAACCTTGGAAGGTGGTTAACCTTCTGTTGTGAACTTGCTCAATGTTGAGCATTTAAACTTGAAATGGGAAAAATGAGGAGTGGATATCCTCATTATTTCAAGTGGACACTCAAGTGGTTGAAAATGCTCAAGGTTGGATATTTGTCAACATTGAGGGAGAAGTTAAGGATAAATGAAGGGTATGGGACCTTCATTATCGTGTTGATCACAACGAGTGATGTTGTGAACAACGATGAGCAACTCTTCAGGGGGAGAGTCTTCAACAAATGGATTTGTTGAAGTGTGCCCAGAATTGGAGCATCGGTTGATGTGTGTCCAACGATGGGTTGATGTGTGCCAATAGGGGGAGAATGAAAGGTCCTGTTACATGGGGGAAGTTAGGGGAGAATGAAAGGACTCATGAAAGGGAGTAAGTTAGACTTTCATTACCTAGAGGGAGTTTGCCCTCTTAGGGGGAGAATGAAGAGCTTAATTTATGCTTTCATTACCTAGTGGCATGAAGAAGGAGGCTACGGGATTAGTCTAACTTACATGTGGTATTGTAAGTGTTACTGTTGTATTGTCAAACATCAAAAAGGGGAGATTGTTGGTGTAACATCCCTCAGGTCAAGGTTGACCTGGTTGACCAAGCTTGAGTCTTGGTTTGGGTTTAGATGTTTGATAATAAGAAATTGATTGAAGAAGAGTCAAGTAGGTCAAGGTTGACCGGATACTTAAGTAGGAAGCCCTAACTGGGATGTTAGGCAGTATGAAAGTCCTGGTGAGTGAAGCCAGGCAGATGGGAAATCCTAGTGAGTGAAGCCAGGTGAAAGTCCTAGTGAGTGAAGCTGGCGGATGGAAATCTGGTGAGTGAAGCCGGTGAAAATCACGGTGAGTGAAGCCGGTGAAAGTCCTAGTGAGTGAAGCTAGGTGAAAGCCCAGTGAGTGAAGCCGGGCAAGGGAAAATCCGGATGGATCAAGGATGATCGGACATCTGGTGGAAGTCCAAGGGATTGACCGGATGGATACTTGGCATGAAAGAAAAGTCAAGTAGGTCAAAGGATTGGATATGCAGAGAAAAGTCCAAGTGGGTCGAAGGATTGACCGGACACTTGGTGGGAGTCCTAGCAGTCAAGGAGTGACTAGATGCTAGGCATGACATACCAACAGTCGAGGTTGACCGAATGTTGGTTAGGGATGTTTGGGACTTGGTTTTGGACAAAACCAAGTCTTGGATCGATCCGTGGATCGATCCAGCTCTGATCGATCGGTGGATCGATCCGACTGTCCCAATAAAGCTTCGGATCGATTCGTGGATCGATCAGATGTCCCAATCGATCGATGGATCGATTGGGGACGACTATTGGAATAGCCGGATCGATCCGTGGATCGATCCGCCGTTCGATAAGCGCCGGATCGATCCGTGGATCGATCAAGCTCCGATCGATTCGGAACATTCAAATCGATCGGGATCCGGCCGTTGGCGTGCAGGCGAGCGTGGTCTTCGGCATCTCTTTACGAGCTCTTCTCGGATTTATTCCAGCTCCTCCACAGCTCTCTACAAGCACGTGATCGCGGTTCTTGAAGGTTCTTGGAGGCTTTCCAAGTCAAGAGGCGGATCTATTGCAAGAGGAAGAAGTTAGGGTTAGGGTTTTTACGGCACATCTTGTAAGCTTTTGCTTAACTTGTATTTCCCTTTCTTCTTCTTGTATTGAGAGTGTTGTAGGGCTTCTCCGCCTTTGGTAGTTACCATAAAGGAGTGTTATTCATAGTGGAGGGTGTGTGCGTTGGTGTGGATCCTTGGATTAGTCACCTCTTGTGAGGTGGATACCAAGTAAAATCCTAGTGTTAGCGTGTTTGTGTTTGTTTCTGTATTTTCCGCTGCACATCCAAGAAGAAACAAGCAACGAAGAGCACCGAGCGAACGCGACGAGCTATTCCCCCCCCCCCCCCCCCCCCTCTAGCTACTTTTGGTCCTAACAGATGTATCATGGTAAGTTTGGATATTTTGTATTTAACGTTGACTTATCAGTACTTTTGGATGTTTATGATTGTCAGTACTTGATATTTGGTTATGTTTTATTTTGTATTAAATTTTGGAGATATGACCACTTGTTATATGTTTTGTATTGTTTTTTAGACAGTTTTATTATTTGTTTGTGAGCATATTGTATGTTGTGTTGGTCGTTGATTGTGTGGATTGTGATTATATATGATTTGTGTTTGTCTTACCATCGTTTGTGATGGTTTTTATTATATAAAAATTGTATATATGATAAGTGGGAAATGCAGGGCAGGGATTTCAAATTTTTTACTGCATATTGCCGACGAAATCTACATTCCGTCGGTAATTTATCGAACAACAACAAGTTTTTACGATACCATGCCGACGGAATTAACCTTTCCGTCGGTGTTCACCGACGGAATTCTACATTCCGTCGGAGAATACCGACGGAATATTGAATTCCGTCGGAGAATACCGACGGCATATTGAATTCCGTCGGTAAGCACCGACGGAAAATTGAATTCCGTCGGTATTCTCCGACGGAATGTATAATTCCGTCGGTATTTTACCGACGGAAAGGTTAATTCGGTCGGTGATTACCGACGGAAAGTTTATTTCCGTCGGTAAAATACCGACAGAATTTGATTCAGTCGGCAACCTCCGTTACATGCCGTTTGCCCTTTGCCGACGGGATAAGTTTTCTGTCGTTAATAAATACCGACGGAAGTCATACATTCCGTCGGTAATTTCCGACTGAATACAATTTCCGTCGGTAAATTAAGCGCCGACCCAATTCTTCCCGATGTCAGAAATTCCGTCGGTATTCCGTCAGAAAGCTCATTTACCGACGGAATGCCGACGGAATATTCAGTCGTTAATCGCGACTCTTTTTGTAGTGGTAGGAGCAATCATCTGATTGGGAGATTGCTGGAACAATTCCCCTCTAGTTAGGGTTTGACCAGATTGGTGTAAAGAAGAGTCAAGTAGGTCAAAATTAACCGGATACTTGACTAGGAAGTCCTGGTGAGTGAAGCCAGGCAGTATGAAAATCCTAATGAGTGAAGCTAGGTAAAAGTCTTGGTGAGTGAAGTCAGGCAGATGGGAAACTCTATTGAGTGAAGATAGGTGAAAGTCCTGGTGAGTGAAGCTAGGCAGATGGGAAGTCCTGGTGAGTAAAGCCAGGCAGATGGGAAGCCCTGGTGAGTGAAGCCAGGCACGTGAAAATCCAGGTGGGTCAAGGTTGAGCGGACACCTTGTATCGATAAGTCCAAGTGGGTCAAGGTTGACCGAACACTTGGCACGAGGAGAAAATGTCCAAGTATGTTAAAGGGATTGACCGGACACTTGGTAAAGAAGACCTAGCAGGTTGAGGGTGACCGGATGCTAGACATAATGTTCCAACAGGTTGACCGGATGTTATTTTTAGGGACTTTGGACTTGATTTGACAAGTCACAAGTGAGCCGAATTGATCAACCGATCTATTGACTCATACCCAATCGATCGGGTGGTCGATTGGGTGAGTCCCGCGACAACACTTCCTCCCAATCGATTAGTGGATCGATTGGGAGGGAATCGTCGTTGCACAGAACTTCTCCCAATCGATCAGTCGATCGATTGGGAGCCTCCAATTGATCAGCTGATCAATTGGGAGGCTGGAAAATCGCGACAGACCTTGAATCGATCCGAAAATCAATTCATCCAGAGAGCACAGAGGCACTCTGAATCGATCAACCGATCGATTCAAAGCCTCCCCAATCGATTGAGAGCAATTCAATCAATTAGGATCCGACCATTGAGTCGCGATAAAGTCGTTGCGAGTGTCTTCTTCGACAGAGATCTTCGATTCCTCTTTACGCAATCACAGCGACTTCTCCATAGAGACTCACGCCAATTCTTGAAGGATTCCTGGAGCAAGGGTTGCTGTCCTTCCAAGTCAAGAGGCGTTCTACAACAAGAAGAAGAAGTTAGGGTTGGGGTTTTCTGCTGTAAATCTTGTAAGATCTTACTTGTATTCGCTTCCCTTTCTTTCTTCTTGTACTGAGAGTGTTGTAAGGCTTCTCCGTTTTCAGTAGTTACCGTAAAGGAGTGTTTTCATAGTGGAGAGTGCTCGTGTGTGTGAATCCTTGGATTAGTCACCTTTTCTTAAGGTGGATACCAAGTAAATCCTTTGTGCTAGCGTTGTATTTTTTGTTTCTTGTTATTTCCGCTGCATATCAACACCAAGAAGCAAACAACGACGAGCGCGACGAGCTATTCACCCCCCCCAAGCATATTTCGACCCTAACAAGTGGTATCAGAGCGAGGTCGCTCTTCACCGGAATCATCGCCGGAAGGGGCAACAATGCTAGAGGTTGAAGAAGTTGGAGAAAAATTCTTCAAGTCAAAGATTTCATCAAGCTCAACTTCAAATGGAATTCGGAGATGGATTCAGATTCGACACGAGAGTGCCTCCACCATTTGTATCCATAAGCTTCGATCTTTGGAGATCAAGAATCGAAAATTTTCTTATGATGGAGATAGAGCAATGGTTTACTCTAATGGAAGGCTTTGAAGTTCCAACAAATTCAAAGGGTAAAATTCTCAAGAAGAGCAAATGGAGCCAAGAGCAAATTTAAAAGAGCGAGGCAAATAACAAAGTGACCAAGCTATTGATCAATTTGTTGCCAAACAATATTTTGGCTCAAGTTGGAGAATTCAAGGATGCCAAGGAGCTTTGGAGCAAATTGACAAAGATTCATGAGATCCCCTCCACTGTACCAAATCAAGAAGAATCCAAAGAGGGCGACTCAGTGAATCAAGATCAAGAGCAAGAGCACTCCGAAGTTGAGAGATGCTCAACTTTCGAAGAAGAAGTCCAAGAAGTCTCATCTTCAAAGGAATGCAATGAAAAGGGCAAGGAGGGAACATACTTCTTGTCCCATATACAAGATGAAGATGAAGAAGCCTCCACCTCTAGGATTGAGGGGGAGCGACCTTCGTTGACACCGAATCAAGAAGAAGGAGAAACTTCTACATCCGGGTCAAACGGAGTAAAAGATGATGCATCCTCCAAAAATCAAGAGACATCAAATGGAGGATCAAGTGTCATCCCTACATGCGAAGGTAAAAATATTTCAATTAAAAATAAAAATCATATTATATGTTTTGAGTGTAGGGAACATGGACTCTACAAGAGTAAGTGCCCAAAATTGGCCAAGAAGAAGGGTCAAGTGGCACCAAGGGGCAAGGATAAGCCCAAGGAGACCGCCCCCACAACAAAGAAGAGCAAGGAGCACATTGTGTGCTTCTCGTGTCATCAAAAAGGATATTATCGGAGTCAATATCCAAAAGGGAAGAAAGCAGTCAAAGTCAAAGGAGGAAGCACAAATCAAGGGGGAGCTTCCAAGGTAAAATCCAATGTATCATTTATTGAACCTATTTATTTGAAAAATGGTAAAAATCATGCTCATTCTAGTTTATATCATTTTAATGCTATTTACCATAAAAAATAGAAAACATGATAGTATTAAGGAAAAACGTGTAGCTCTTCATGCTAAAACTACCACACCTAAGGTTAGGAAGGTAGATAAAAAATTTAGGCAAGAACTCTAAGGATTTTAGTTATAAGCCTAAAAATAAAAATGCTCAAGAACACAATGAAAAACCAAAATCTAGGGATTTATGGAAAGAAAATCAAGTCTTGAGGTCAAGACTTGATAAAATGGAAAAAATTCTAAAAATGATGGAAAATATCCTAAAAGGACAAAATGAGCAAAACCTAGGTCTAGGAGTACAAAAGTCATCCAATGGCCATAGAGGTTTGAGATACAAACCTAAGGCTAAGAGGGATGCTACTTCTTACCATAGGGTTCCATATAGCTATGGAACCAACTCTAAGTCTAAGGGCCAAGTTAAGAATACAAGGGAAGTTATTCCTAGGAGTATTTTTGCAACAACGAATGTGACTAAGACTTCTAAGAAGTCTAAGAAAGTCACCAAGAAGATCACAAGGGAAGCTATCCCTAAAGTTGACGTAGAGGAAGTGATCAAGGTTTCTAAGGAGCCTAAAAAGGTCATTAGGAAGGTATCTAGGGAAGTTATCCCTAGCGAGTACTTAGAACATCCAAGGAGCACCAATAGGTGTTGGATTCCTAAGAGCATATTCTCTACACCCTAGACGGTTAGATAGTGTCAACTCTAATTGGAAGGATAGTTAATCCAACCTTGATGAAGTTGACACTCATAAAGTATTTTCAAGGTTATTGTTAACCTTTGAAAATGAAATGAATTATTTGATTACTCTTTGAAAGAGTAAAGTATGTCAAACCTTGAAGAATTATATGTAATTTTATTTGGCACAACAAATCAAAAGTAAAAGAAATGTCAAGTTGGGTTTTGACATTTTCTTAAGAAAATATGGACAATCTAGGATTATTTTTAGGTTTAGCTAAGGAATTAAGGACACTTAGATAGATAATCAAAGTACTATATTTAAGCTACATTACCATGCTTTGTTTGCCCATCATATGTCATGACATCATTTTTGCATTCAAATTTTATTATGAAAAATACAAAAATACTATGTCATGACATTCATACATCTTGTAGTTATAGCGAATTTTCTTTTGAAAAATATTTATTTTTATGTATGCCATGACACATCATGCATTATGTTTAAATTTCTTACAATTAAGGATAATGACATTTACTAACAAGTAACATCCTAGGTGGATGTTCATAATCCAAAATGCCTAGATAGATATGCATGATCCCTAGTTTAGGGTAAAATCAAATTTTACATCTCACAAAAAACTATAAGGTGACTTGTATGTGTTTTAGTACACATTAGATACAAGTGAGATGTTAGGATGATGAACGAAACTCAAGATGTTGATTTAGTGCATTCTTTTTGAGTTTTAGGTTCATCAAAACATATAATTATGTGTTTTCCAATCATTGGGAAAGCTAATGTACAAGTCATATGCATTGAGCCCAAAGAACAAGGTTGGATATTGGTTTTGAAAATCATTTTAAAATACTTTTGGAAAACCTTGATGAAGACTATCTTTTGAAAGTAATCATCATTGAAAAGTTAGATACAAATTAAAAGAAAACACTAAAGTTTTTACAAATTTTCAAGTTTGTGTCAATGTTTGAAAATAGGAAGTATTTTCTTAGAAAAATATTTTTCCTTGATAATATATACTCTAAGTAATATCTACATGAATTTTAATGATTTTTAAAATTTTGTAGAATTTAGGAAATTTCTGAACCTTGCTAAAATCAAATTTCAGAAATATCAGGTCTTCAATTGATCACCTGATCGATTAGAGTGCCTCAATCGATCGGGTGATCGATTGAGAAGGTTGTTTTTGCGAGTAGAAGCTCGCTAGATCAATTCTCCGATCGATTCAAACATCCTGAATCGATCCATTGATCGATTGAACATGTTTCAATCGATTGGGACCCAACCCAAATCAATTGGGAATGCTGATTTTGGCCGGGAAAGCTTAATTTCAATATTTTCAACCAATTTTAGTCTAGGTAACCATTCCTAACTCCTCAACACACATTTGTACACATTTAGGGGGAGTTTTCATGATGAAAACAAGATTGGATTGGTTAAGGGGGACTAAGTAGAGGTTTAGGTTGAGGTTTGGTTTCCATTTAAAATTTTTTCAACCTCAAAATTTCTAAATTTGGGGTTCCTAACTATTTGCGATTGCAAGTCATTGTTAGTGCAATGACCGAAGTTTGAAGCGTGTCTTTAGGGGGAGTTATTCTTTAAGGACATAAAGATTTATTTTCTAAAACCATTGAAGGTGGTTAAACCTTCGTTTAGACAAACAATGCTCAAGGTTGAGCATTGAAAAATAATGGAGAGTAGATATCTTCATTATGGGGTTATGGATGTTCTAGGATGAGCATCATAACGTGGAATAATGCTCCAGGGTGAGCATTTAATACAGTGAAGGGTATGAGACCTTTATTGTTGGATTTGTTAATGCTCAAGGGTGAGCGTTGAAGAAAATGAAGGGTATGAGACCTTCGTTGCAATGTTGTGTCCAACGAGTGAAGTTGTGACCAACGGTGAGTAACTCGTCAGGGGGAGAGTTCCTTTTGATGTGTGCCAATAATGGGAGAATGTAGGGTTTAAGTTAGGCCTTCATTACCTAAAGAGGGAGTTTGCTCAAGTATGAATGAAGGAAACCCTCATTCATACTTTGGCAGGAAAGGAAGTTGAGGCTATGAGATTAGCCTAACTTAAAGGTATTGTCAAACATAAAAAAGGAGGAAATTATTAGTGCAATATCTCTTGGGTCAAGGTTGACCGATTTGACTAAGCTTGAGTCTTGATGTTTAGGTTTCGATATTTGACAATACATGGAGTCTGACAATACGTGGAGATTGCAGGTACAATCATCCGATTGAGAGATTACTGGAGCAATTCCCCTCTGATTAGGGTTTGACCAGATTGGTGTGAAGAAGAGTTAAGTAGGTCAAGATTGACCGGATACTTGACTGGGAAGTCCTGGTACGTGAAGCCAGGCAATATAAAAATCCTAGTGAGTGAAGCTAAGTAAAAGTCCTGGTGAGTGAAGCCAGGCAGATGGAAAACCCTAGTGAGTGAAGTTAGATGAAAGTCCTGGTGAGTGAAACTAGGCAGATGGAAAGTCCTGGTAAGTGAAGCCAGACAGATGGGAAGTCCTGGTGAGTGAAGCCAGACAGATGGGAAGTCCTGATGAGTGAAGCCAGACACGTGAAAATCCAGGTGGGTCAAGGTTGAGCGGACACCTGGTATCGATAAGTCCAAGTGAGTCAAGGTTGACCGGACACTTGGCACGAGGAGAAAAAGTCCAAGTAGGTCAAAGAGATTGACCGGACACTTGGTAAGGAAGACCTAGCAGGTTGAGGGTGACTGGATGCTAGGCATAATGTTTCAACAGGTCATGTTGACCGGATGTTGGTTTTAGGGACATTGGACTTGATTTGGCAAGTCACAAGTGAGCTGAATCGATAAACCGATCGATTGATTCATGCCCAATCGATCGGGTAGTTGGTTGGGTGAGTCCCGCGACAGCACTTCCTCCCAATCGATTAGTGGATCGATTGGGAGGGAATCGTTGTTGCACAGAACTTCTCCCAATCGATCAGCCGATCGATTGGGAGGCTGGAAAATCGCGACAGACCTTGAATCGATCAGGAAATTGATTCAGGCGATTTCCAAAGAGCACAAAGACGCTCTGAATCGATCAACCGATCGATTCAAAGTCTCCCCAATCGATTGAGAGCAATTCAATCGATTGAAATTCGACCGTTGAGTGGCGATAAAGCCGTTGCGAGTGTCTTCTTCGGCAGAGATCTTCGATTCCTCTTTACGCGATCACAGCGACTTCTCCACAGAGACTCACGCCAATTCTTGAAGGATTCTTGGAGCAAGGGTTGTTGTCCTTCCAAGTCAAGAGGCGTTCTACAAGAAGAAGAAGAAGTTAGGGTTAGGGTTTTATGCTGTAAATCTTGTAAGATCTTACTTGTATTCGCTTCCCTTTCTTTCTTCTTGTACTGAGAGTGTTGTAAGGCTTCTCCGCCTTCGGTAGTTACCGTAAAGGAGTATTTTCATAGTGGAGAGTGCTCGTGTATGTGAATCCTTGGATTAGTCACCTCTTCTTGAGGTGGATACCAAATAAATCCTTTGTGTTAGCGTTGTATTTTTGTTTCTTGTTCTTTCCGTTGCATATCATCACCAAGAGGCAAGCAATGACGAGTGTGATGAGCTATTCACCTCTAGCATATTTCGATCCTAACAAATACAACATCTTGGAACTCGTCTCAAGAAAGCTATAGTTGGAGAGAACACTCGTTGGGTATTGTGTTATCTATAGCTAAGAGCATCTCCAATGCAAAGTTTTTAAAGAGGTTTGTAAAATGAAAAAGTTAAATAAAAAAGTTATAACCATTGTAGATGTAATGTTTGAAGTTTGTTGTTAAAGAGCAGTAGTGAAATTTCAAAGTTATTTTTTTGTGTTGAAATTGATGTAATATGCATGTAATCATGCAATTACATATTATAAAATGGAGCATACAAAAATCATTTAAAGCTCTAACTATTAGAGATGTTTCAATAGGTTTTTAGAATGTTGATGTGACATGATGTGACATATTGAGATCATAAAAAATTTTTTTGTAAAACTCCAACTATTAAAGATGTCCTAACAAGATGATATCTTTCAACTTTTGTTTACAATAATTGTTTGGTATTCCCATGTAGGACTGGTCGACTTCTATATTACATGAATCAAGATGGGTCGAAAGAGTTATACATGCTTACAATACCCGATGACACACATCTAGGATTCACTAATTATGCTAGTCACTATTCCAAAGGCTAATAGTCGCCCATGATTTACCTCCTCCTTGTTGACCCTGGTACAGATTGACAGGGACTTTGGGGGCGAACATATTCGTCTTTTACCACAACTAATACAACATGATGGAACTCATCTCAAGGAAGCTAAATGTTCGAGAGACCACTTGTTGGGTGTTAAGTCGAAAAGGGATGCTTGGATGGATGGACACAAGATCTTCGACTAGCAAGAAGTGGTAAGAGCAATCGCTCAAGAACATCAGGCGGGTTATGTTCGACCTAATTGTTCGACCAATGACATCGCTTTTCCAATAACAACATTTGAAGCCAAGCACAATTTCATTTTTCCAAAAACAAAATTGACTACCACATGCAATGATTAGTTGGTTTAACTTCAAAGCATTTAACTTGAATTTGCATTGAAAAGAATATGATAAAGAAAAACCTTCCATCGAATTGGCTCGGTTGTCCTCCTAATCTGTCCCTATTGAAAAATATACAGTTCCAAATATGAGATTCACATTCATTTCTAACTAAATTTTCATCAGAAAATGAAACCATTTGTGTGTGTATATATATGTACATGAACACTGCTACAATCCTGAAGGTTGTTTATTAAGGATTATCGAAAGAGAAAGTAATGATTAAAGAATACAACATACTCTGTTTGATCAGATGATTTTTTTTTTCCTTTTTGTTTTGGTTGGTGGAGCAAGGAACCAGGATCAGCTCATCTTGTACGCCCAACCATGTCGATTCAGGAAGGACTGAACAGCTTCTTTGACGGCAAGGTTTGGCACCAGCTGGTGTTGTTCTAGTGGCACCCTCGTCACGGGATCAAACTTCCCGACCTGATTTATGGCTTACAAGAGTTTGTAAAAAGAAATTTGATGGACAAAGCACAACATTGCCGGTTTCGGAATGCTATTTTCATACAACTTGAAACAAATCAGCATGCATGCACAATGGAAACAGAAAATACAAAAATACAAGGCCTTGATCAAAGGTTGAATTGCTGCACAAGAAAATTACGATTGAGTACAAGGATCGATATAGCTTTATGATACTTCAAGTTATGTCATTAAAGTATGAATTTAGTACCAACTTAAAAAAATAGTTCGATCAATAAATGGAATTGGAAATCACAAACTGTGTAGACTCTATGTCTGCGGACAGTTGAAATAATAGACTTAAAATGATGGCACAAACATGGGAGTGAGAATGCTTTATAGCTCTGTATCTTCAAATTAGTATTTGTATAGGTTACTATCTAAAATAAAGTAAGTGGTCTAGTTCTTGAATAGTAGTACTCCAATAAGGTCTAGCAAATAAATGTTTCAGACGTTTCCAGGATCTAGTAAATAAATACCAGACCCTTTCCCTATACAAGGAACCTTTTCTTCCAACACGAGAATTTCAAGCTTAATATGTCTCCTAATAAAGGATGGTCGTGACGAATTCTCCTCCATCATGAGAGTTGGTAGACTGTTGTACCAACAACAGGAAGCTAAAAGAGAAAAAAGAACATTCTTGGCATTTGTATTTGATCGACTTTTGCATCTTTTGAGCAACCCCCCATGGTTTAAAACAGACAATAGACTCGATGCTTTCAATATTAGAAACGGAAAGAAAAAGAAAAAAGGTGATACATGTTGGGCGAATACCAAAAATAAATACAGATATTCTACAATGAAAATGACGATACCTTCTGAAGATGATCAAGCAACACAGCCCTCTCATAGGTAATGCCACTAGGAGTGATCACAGGATCCCTGAAGATATCGAGTGAGATTTGACAGCAAAGATAATCAGGCACCTAAAATATCACTAACAGAGTCAGATAACAACAAATGAAAGAAATTGTCTTAAATTTGAAGTTATTGGCATGTCTCACATCCTTGGGTCGGTCATCTTCTCCGGCTTTGGTAAACACCTCTTCGAGATATTGCAACTGCTGCAACCGTTCATCTGCAATTTCCTCAGTGCCATCTTGAGAATCCTCAATTGCATAAAAATTCAGAAGAGCTTTCTCGCATGTTTCCCTGAAACAAGAAAACAGTGATGAAAAGGTTATTCGTGGGTAATCAAAACCTCTGAATTATGTAAAAGCTTCATTTATCCAGAAACATAGTATCAGCAAATGACACTTACTTCAATTTCTGCAATTCAGATGCCCTCTTACTAGACATATCCTCCCATTCCAAGTACTTCGCTTTGGAAAGGACCTGCCATATTTCTTCAACAATGTAGCTTGAAGGTTTTGCACCCCTTCCAAGTTCTAATGCCTGCATCAGTAGTTTATTATCGTTAAGATTGTCACTAATTAAGTATTATGAGTGCCGATATAACCAGTCCAGATAACAAATCTCTAACTAAATGGATCCCTAACTAAATCTCTTTAAGTCATCCATTTAGACAAATTTCAATTCCCTAAATGGGATCCCTTTGCATCTTCCATTCAAACAAATCTTGTCCCTAATGAAACCTTTTGAGTGATGACTCCCTATATGGATCCCTTTGACTTGTCCACTTGGACAAATTTAAGTACTATAATCAAAATCCTAATATATCTACTACATTTGTCTAGATCCCTTTTAGTTAATTTGGTCGCTTTGTTGCTTATTTTGTTATTTTGGGGTCCTTGGTTATTTGTATCCTTAATTGTTTTTAATTCATTTCCAATTTTCTTTAGGTTGAAATGTTTATAAGAGATGAAGTTTTCAATATATTTATCATCCTTGAAATAAATTTTAGCATTAATTAATGTTTATACAAGAGCCTTTTTCTTTTCTGTATGAAAAAATCATCTATGCTTCATTAATTTCAATATCAATTCTCTATGTAAGTTTGATTCGATTTGTTGTATAGAATTGGTATCAAAGTGACTTCGTCCTGCATCACTTATGCTCATTCATGATAAACATATGATGAGATGACTAGACACAATGCTTTAAAAGACTCAACAAAGTCCATATGCCATACCAAATATTGTAGACAAAAACTTCAAGATCAGAGTTTGCAAAAGAATAATTCCCAACTAATATCAAATATGTAGAGGAAAACCTGAATTGAGTGTCATGGTATAAAAGTAAAAGTATTCAATGAAATTTTTGTGAAAAAGATAAATTACAATTTTTGATAGTCTTTAATGTTTCCATTGAAAGATAATATTCATACGTAGGCAATGTGTGCCTTGAACAAATGATATGTGCAAGACTTCACCTAATTGAAGACAAAATAAAAATTGGAGAACACTCCATAAATCAAAGTATACCTTTTGCAATTGCTTGATTCCTCCAGAATAGTCATGCCTCTCCAACATTGCATGTCCCATCATATAGTGGGCCTGCGCTACCCCAATAGAAGAACTTTTGTTAAGTCATCAACAATCATCAAATGATAAGTAATGGCATGCAATCAGGACATTCAATCATTGAGGAGACTAAAAAACAAACTACAGGAGTTCATCGTGCAATGACTTTTGTGATAAATCAAGTATGAACCCCTCTGTCTGTCTTGTCTAGTCTGGCTATTTAGTGTGTACCAGTCCAACCATGGTCCTTGATTCTTGAACCACCATCCACTGAGAGCAATATGGATCAAGGCATTTGTAGGTTTTTCACATGCCAAACCATAAGTACCACCCAGTACAGTTGGTATATCACTAGAATGGGTTTAAGTATAATCACTGGTATAGCCCAATATGTTTCGGAGTAACCTATCGTGGAAGTTCAGGCCTCATCTTCAGCTATTTAAATTATTTAAGAGCATTCTAAATCCAAACTTCTCTAATCTTCTCTCCCTCAAACACTAATGAGTTCTAGTATAAAAAAAAAGAGCATTTCAAATGTAAGAAACTTTCTGAACCATTACAAAGATTATCTTAAAAGAAAGAAAGGAAGGAAAACCAACAAGGAACTTGTACAGGTTGGATTTTTTGCCAAAGGACTTGAAGATTTAAGGATTTTACAAAATGGAAATGCTGCACCTCTATCAATGGGTATTTATCCTCTCCAATATAGAGTGTTCTGATATAAGCATGAACTATTGCCCGTTGAATTCTAGGTATTTCTTTGTCCATGTGATATATCAATGGGGTCAGATCACATCCTTAGTGATGCAGGCCAAGGCATGACAAATTGACAATGAATGACAAGAAGACCGAGCAGATCTAATGGCTGTATCTTAGTTCAATATGCATGTGACCTTTCTTCTTCTAAATTGTTACAAACTAGAACTTTGTTTTCTTAGCTCTTGTCTCCATTGATATACATGTGACTTATTTATTAGCTACCAAAGCTTCTACAATTGAATTGCACATCAAGCTCAATATATATGTGACCTTTCCTTCTTCTAAATTTTTGGCTCCTGATTCCTTTTCATTTACCCCATCTTTTGTAGATTAGGGGCTTTATACCTCCTCATTTTGATGAATTGGATTCCTGCATTGAATTGAATACGTACTCCAAACTTTATCTTGTTTATATGTAGTTATTCTTTTAGAGACAATATTTGCTTGAACCTAGTAAACAAATGTGGTCTAATGTGGATATTGAAAAATTTGCATTCAGGAGAATTCTAGATCTTCTCTCTGAGTCCCCTCTTTATAAACACTTCCCTCTTTATAAACAATTCAATATATCTTCTTTGATCAAGATCCAATTCTGTTTTGGTTGGAAATGATTCTTTTCATATGCATTCAATATATCTTCTTTGATCAAGATTCAATACTATTTTGGTTGGAAATGATTATTTTCATATGCATATAAAATCTAGCTTTTGAAGAATAAGAGTTATTAATAATGATTAGTTGTACATAATTTTGAAGTTCCAGATGAGGTTCTTCCAAGTTACAAGCAAAGGTGAATGACAAATTACCCAACCTAGGCAAAATAAATTTTATAGATAATAACTACTTTCTGCACTTGGATATGCTGTACGCCTGTGGATTCATGCTAAATTTAAGCTCCTACATCTCCAAAGTTCTTTGCGTCCACTGTAAATGATATTTACTGTTTCAATAAGAGGCTATATAGGATGAGAGGCACCATCTTAAATCATAGAAAATAGAAAGAATGGTCAACCAGATATTTGGATGACATGGGAACTCAATATAGGCACAATATCTTTGATATACAAAACATAAACATGTAGACAAACTGTTCATAACGTTGATTTCATTTCAGTGATTCAGTCTTCTAACAGAGATGGAATGGGAGTCTTATCTGTTAGTCTAATTTGCATTTTAAACAAATATAGAACAAAGATACAACAGAAAATCCCTTAATCCAGAAACAACAGCAACAACCAAGTCTTATCCCACTAGGTGGGATTAGTTATATAGATACTTCTATGTGCTTGGGCTCTATCCCCTACTATACCATCATTTATAACAACAACAACCAAGTCTTGTCCCACTAGGTGGGGTCGGCTATATGGATTCTTTTACGCTATCGACTTCTATCTCCAAATATATCATCATCTATAGTTAAATAAATTTTATCTTATTTTATTGTTACTAACCAAGTCTTTTTTTGTCTTCCTCTTCCTCAATTTGATATTTGTGTTCGTCATAGTTTCACATCGCCTAACTTGAGCATTTATTTGTCGTCTAAGTACATACTCGTACCATCTTAATAATTTTTTCTCAATAGATACAACCCTGATTTTTTTTCTAATGCTCACATTTTTTATTATGTTCATCCTCGTATATCCACACATCCACCTTAACATCCTCATCTCTACAGCTCTCATCTTCTACTCATATGCTTGAGTCATAGCCCGACATTTAGCTTCATATAACATGGCAGGTCTAAATTACAATTTTGTAGAACTTTCCTTTAAGTTTTAAAGGTACTTTACGGTCACATAAAATACCCGACGCCCTCGTCCATTTCAACCATCCTATCTCTTTCAATCCCTCCATCATTTTGCAAAAATGATCCTAAATATTTAAAACTCTCGGTTCCGAGTAACTCATCATCTCCTATTTTAACAATTGTCTCATTGCGTCTAATATTACTAAGCTTAAATTTCATATATTCTATCTTTATTCTATTAAGCCTAAAACCTTTCCCTTCTAGTTTCCCACCCAGATTCTAGTTTAGCATTTACTCCTTCACGTGTTTCATCTACCAAAACAATATCATCTGTAAACAACATGTACCATCGTACTATGTCTTGAATGTGTGCAATGAGTTCGTCCATAATTAGTGTAAAAAGATAGAAACTTAGAGCATTCTTCTTCATGAAAATATAACAGTTTTTCTTCTAGTGACCTGGAAGCACAGAGAATAAATGGACCACTTGAGCTTACATAAGTTATTGGCGTTCTTGTATTTTATAAAACGGGAGGTTGTACCATATATACTTTCTCCTGTAACATAAAAAAACATACCTCGAGTCCTCGATAGCGTGAATGATATCACAGACAGATAAGAGCCTCACGTGTGACTCCTCTAGCGGTATCCACGCGCACTATATCACGAACTTGACACGATCTGTTAGGTGCTAGCCTCTTGAATCAACAAAACCTTGGAAGCACTACCGATCTCTTCCGATGGAAGAAAGCGAAGAAGAAGTCAAGAGAGAAATGGAGAGAAAGAGTTCTTCTTAAATCTTTCCAAGGATGACTACTTATAATTTCCAAGGAATACGAAGAGTTAAGGTCTCCATTAATTCTTCATTTATAATCTCCATTAATTAAGAAGATGAAGAGTTATGACCTCATTTATGACATTCATTATGATGATTCTTTAAATTCTCTATTAATCATCATTATGATGACTCTTCGAGTTCTCCATTAATCATCATGATTATGATGGCTATTTGAATTCTCTCTTCTTTGGATCAAATAAACTCATATTTGATCTTGATCTTGACTAGCTTTCGATATTTCAGAATTAATTAATAATCCAATTAATTAAATTCTGAAATAATCAATTGGTTAATTTTAGTATCCACTAAAATAATCAATTATAAATAATGTTCATGTCTACGTGCTATGCGTAGAACCCTCTAGGTTTTATACACGAAAGCAGTGTAAATCCATAAACAAACTAAGGTAACCGTCCAGCAATAGTTTTTAGCCACCTAACGTGATAAAATTAATATCAGTCATAAACTATAATCCACCATGAACCGACTACTGTATAATTCAATCTCTTCATCTAAGCCTACATCCCAATTAATTCAATACATTATGCATCATTATCAAATTAATTGTTTTATTTTATTTCGAAGATATAATAGACTTCTCTTGAATGATAAATCATTCCTCCCATGATCATAGATTTTGAGTCACTAATATCTCTATCAAGCGACCATGATGTTAACTCCTAATCCAAGAGAGCGATGAATCTTCTATTGACTCAACACTATTCTCTCTACGCTTTGTTATACACCCAACTATTGTATTAATCACAATCCAATTAAAGACTGCTTTTAACGACATCAAAGCCCATAACTCCACGCATAGAATAAATGAAGGTCTCAAGTCAAAAGATCAGTTACACTCGTTTATAAGAGGAATGACCAATGATGTTTAATATGTGGTCTCCTCTTAAGCGGGTCGTGTCTAGTGTACCTCTAAATTCAAGGCACCCCAAGTACAACTTGGATATCCATCCCTTGGTCTATCTCGACCTAGTTATACTTAGCGTTGATCTAGATATCCGTATCCTCTCCAGATATCTATCTGATCAAGGACTATTTTCAGATTAATATACCCATTAATCTGTGATACTTTATCATTAATCATATACGTACAGAAAAGTAAATAATTAATGATAAATACTTGCCTTTATGAAATAATTATCCCCAAAATACATAAGGAGTGTCTTGGCATATAAGTGCACACACTAATAATCTTTCACTCGCACTATTGCCAAACACTATGGATTCTCAGTCCTAGGCTCCTTACATGGGTCTCATGTTTCAATCCAAGAGGCTAGCACCAAACGAATCGTGTCAAGTTCGTGATCTAGTGCGCGTGGGTACCGCTAGAGGAGTCACACGTGGGGTTCTTATCTGTCTGTGATATTATTCACGTTGATCAAGGACTCGAGGTATGTTTTTTTATGTTATTTTGTAAAAAACTATATGTACCACTAAGAGATCCATGATTTATTATATGTATTCCGCTACACTCCGATTCCAACAGTGGTATCAGAGCTTATTCATATGGTTGGATCATATAGTACGAAACCTCTTCTTCAAAATTTATTTGAGGAATCCGTGTTTCAAGAGATTTCAAAGAAATCTAAATTCCTTCATTTCCCGTTATATGCCTTAATATTGCTGGATAGAAATAAACTTTATCTAATAAATGCCTTAATATTTCTTGATAGAAATAAATTTTATCTAAAAACCTGTAAAGTAATACATGTTGTAATTTAGATATAAATTCCTTATGGCATAAGTACATTAATATGTTAAAATCTTCGAGGCCTATTTGTCTTAAAAGACTACGAGGATTAATGGAGATAAATCTTGTAATGAGTTTGTGCAAATGTGGAAGAAGTTAATTATGGTGAGATATTTTAATAATTATAAAATCCCTTAAATATATTAAAGTCAAGATTTGTTAAATGCCCTCCACTAATAACTATGATGATAGTTAGAGTTTTTACATAAGTCAGTATAGCTCAGCCGTAGGCTTGTGTCAAGACATCTATAATTTATCATAATTATTATTGGGTTGACTTAACTCAAATTCGTTGACTTGTTTAGCTCAGCTAAGGTCAATTGATTCGAGGAGTGTTGAGAATATAAGACTCGACAAGAATATACTGAAAGTCACAAATTTGTGATTGACAAGTTAAGGCCTACTTGATGAATGTAGTATGAAGGTACAGCTCAGCTGTGTGCATACTATATGATTTAGGGTTTCAGTTCTATTAGAAATTGTCACCAACCAATTCCTGATTCTAACAGTGAGGGTTGTTGGACTTGAATAAAATAATAGGAGTTATAAAAATCCTTTATTAAATATATTTCACAAATACTAAAACTCTGTTTTAAATTTTAGATGGCAACACAAGTACCTTATCATTGCGAAGTATTCTCGAGAAAGAGAATACCCTCCTCGATTCCAACTACCTGGATTGGTATAGGAAATTGAAAATCGTCTTAAGACACGAGAGAAAAATTTACGTGCTCGAAGATGAACCACTGAAAGAGCCTAGACCCGATGCTTCAGACGAAGATCAGTCATATTATTCTCAGTATATGGAAGATGCACTAGATGTGCAATGCCAGTTATTCCGCTTGTCTGGTCATTACATCCTCGTACATATCTTTAATTAGTTCAATATATATTACGCTAACACCTTTCTTTTATAGAATTCTCTATATAATTACTCTTAGGATTTTATCATAAGCATTTTCTAAGTCAATGAATATTATGTGCAGATCTAGTTTTTGCTCCTGATATTTTTCAAATAATTGTCTAAGAAGAAGTTTAGCTTCTATTGTCGACCTTCCAGAAATGAATCCAAATTAATTTTCGACCACCATGGGCTCCTTTCTTAGTCTTTTTTCTATTACTTTTTTTCCAAAGTTTTATGGTATGACTCATTAGTTTAATACCCCTATAGTTTGCATAATTTTGTATATCTCCCTTATTCTTATATAAGGAAACTATAGTACTAACCCTTTATTCAGACATTGTTTTCATTTTCAATATCATGTTAAATAATTTTGTAAGTCATTCAATACCTTGTTTCCTTAAGCACTTCTATACCTGTATCGGAATATCATCTGGTCCAATGACTTTTCCATTGTGCATCTCATTTAAAGCTTGTTCTGCTTCTAAAGTTTGAATTCTATAATAAAAATTTAAATTTCTATATTCATTTAACCTACTTAAATTACCTAAGTTAAGTTGGTCATCAAAACCTTCATTAAAAAGTTGATGAAAATACATCTTCTACTGTTCTTTTATTTCTCAATAATTTATTAGTACTCTATTACATTCATCTTTAATATATTTTATTTGGATAAGATCTTTTGTCTTTCTTTGTCTCACTGTAGCTATTCTATAAATGTCTCTTTCCCTTTCTTTTGTATCCAATTTTTAATATAATCATTCAAAAGTTTCATTCTTTACTTTATTCACTATTTTCTTAGCCTCTTTCTTGGCTATTGTATATTTTTTAAAATTTTATTCGTTCTTACAAATATATAATTCAGTATAAGCTGTTCATTTTTCATTCCCTTTCTCTTATACTTTCTCATTCCACCAACAAGATTCCTTATTTAGTGATGCATGTCCCTTTGACTTACTGAGTACACTCTTAGCTATTATTTTCAACTTTGATATCATCTTATCTCATATGGTATTAGAGTTACCATATATTTCACCTAATATTTGTACTCTTATCTTCTCTTTAAATATATTTTGCTTCCCATTCTACAACTTCTACCACTTAATTCTAAGAGTCGTATATATATTTCTCTAGGGATAACCTTGCAATATTTACAAATCTTTCTATTCTTCTTCCTAATAATAAGAAAGTCAATTTGCGATTTATTATTCCCACTTTTGAACGTGACTAAGTGTTTTCCTCTTTTCTTAAAAAATATAGTAGCTAATATAAGGTCATATGTTATTGCAAAATCTAATATAGTTTTCCCTTCTCCATTTCTCATTCCAAACTCATAACCCCCATATACCCTCTCATATTCCTCATTTTTCACTCCGACATGTCATTTAGATCACTTCCTATTAAAATCATTTCATTTGGTGGAATGTTTTGTAATACTTCATCTAAGTTGTCACAAAATCTTGATTTGATAGCTTTATATAATCCTACTTGCAGTGCATATATGCTAGTTATGTTCATAGTTTCTTTTGCCACTTTTATCTTAAGGGTTATAATTCGATCCCCTTTTCTAACTTCTCCTACAACTTCATCCTTTAACGATCTATCTATAACAATACTCACTCCATTTTTTGCTTTACTCTTTCCTGTGTATCATAACTTAAAACCCAAATTTTCTATCATCTTTGTCTTCTCGCTTACCCATTTTGTCTCTTGTACACACAAAATACTAATTTTTCTCCTAATCGGCATATCTACTAACTCCATTGATTTACAAGTGAGGGTTCTTCCATGTTTTAAATTTTAGACTATTAGTTTCCTATCATATTTACTCTTATCGAACATATGGTGTGAGAACTCTTGTCTATTTAACATTACACCCAGCGGTCATTGCCGATACGTTACAGTCGGACCCTGCAACGCGAACTCTTGCATATTTAGCACTACACCTGAGTTTTGGATGCAACGGTCCTTAACGAAAAATTACAGTCGGATCCTACAACTCGTTCCTTCCGGGGAACAACCTATCATTAACACAGTGGTTTAATGGATCCATTCATTGGACATTTGTCATAGTTTTAACGTTGGTTGGCAACGAAACGTAATCCTCCTCCTTTATCCGGGGTTGGGACTGACCATGACTGATTCGTCATGGATGGAGTTTATATCACCATTTATATTCAAATAAATTTTATTTTATTTTATCATAGCTAACCAACTTTTTTTTATCTTTCTCTTCTTCGTTTGATGTGCACGTTATGCAAGCATGAAAAAGCATAAGTTAGAATGCAAACGGTTGTACCTAGGACTAAAAGAGGCACAAGTTGATAATGTAGGGTATTTAAACTAGCTAAACTAAATCTAAAAAATAAATCTTTTTAATGATCATTGCAACTGAATTGGCAACAGGGAAGCATCGCCAAACTTTACGCATGGAGTGACATTACTCATCAACCAATTGGATAGCAAGCAAATGTAAGGTTGAAAAGAAAGATAAAGGGATAATCAGTAGACGAGACCCTCGAATTGGGGTTACATTGAATATAGCAATCAAGAATATGGGCAAAAGAGCAATCTAAAAGGTACAAATGGACATTAAAAAAAATGCAATTACCTTAACGGAATGGCTGTCTAGATGAAGAGCACTTGTACAGTCCTCTTCGACCCTATCCCATTCCCTACAAAACTCAAAAAGCAAAACAGCCTAATACTAATTAAGATACCTATGTGGAAGAATTATAGCAAGAAAACAATGAGCGCATATGATTGTTACAAACTTCCGCTTCATATAGCATAACGCTCGGTTCGTCCAATAGACCGCCACATCCGGGCACAAGGTAATAGCCTGTTTTGTCAAATCACGCAATCAATCTAACATAAAGAATCGCGTGGAAAAGGAAACTGGTGAAGCAAGATTTCACGAAATGAATAATCGATCATGAGAACATCATCCGAAAGTCCAATTTTTTGGTTCTCACCTTGAGATCTACACCAGATCACTCAACGTGAAAAATACATGGATTGCAACAAGGGAAAAAGAAAAAGAAAGCATTTTTACAAGAAAATTAAACGTATCTCCGCCAAGATAGAGGGGAAAAAAACAGAAGGATCGATGGATCAAAGGGATAAGGGCCGTACGGATGCAATGGACCGAATTCTCCACGGGCAAAGGTGGAAAATGGAAGCTATACCTCGGTGTACGCATCGATGGCGGCGCCGAGGCGATTCTTGCTGAAGTAGCTGTTCCCATCTTGCTTCAGGATCTCCGCCTGCCTCGCCACGCTCGCCGGCACCGGCGCCATCACGCTGCCGCCCACCTTCCGCGACCGCTCGCTCTCGAAACTTCCCAATAGACGAAACGACGCGCAAGGAAGCATGGCCGACGGAAATGTGGAGTAGTAGTTAAATAAACAGGATGCGAGGTTGCTACTGTAAATATCATTTAATTTTATATCTTAAACGAAATTAATATTGTATTTAACCATTTTTTTTAAGTCTTCTGTTTTTTTTTAAAAAATAAATTTATTTATTTATGACAATAATAATAATAATGATAAATACTTTTAATTTTTTTAAAAAAATTATCATGACCAATTCAAGCTCCTTTAACAGGGATCCATACCTCTAACTAACTACAACTTAAAAGAAACCAACTCAAACCGAGTTCAACTATATTTAAATTTATTTATTTTCTTATCCAAATTATTTAAATTTATTTTAAAAACCTTATCAAATTCACTTATCGAGCCCAACTGTTATATAAATTAAATTATTAATTTACTACATAAAATTTATACTAGTATTTTTAGATAATTTAAGATTGTAAAAAGTTTATAAATGCTTATTTTTAAAAAAAAAATTAATAAATAGGTTTATTTATCCATAAATGAATTGAGTTTACTAGGGCTCACCTTGTTTATTTAAAATTAACTTATAATATATTTTACTAATTAGAAACTTTTATAATGGGAGATTGGGAGTTTGATCTGCTGCGCGCCAACTGCTGCACGGCAGCGTCCGCGGCCAAGGGCACGCGACCACGTGGGTTGACTGCCCCATGTCAGCGCGGAGACTGCCGCGCAGCAGAACATTACTCTTAATAATGATAGTAAAATCTCCATTACCATCACTGCTTTCTATCACCATTGCATCTCAAGCTCTATAATACAGTCAGGGAGCCAACAAATTTATACTATTACAACAAAGAACTGAAAAAGGGTATCGATACTATCGGATAGCCAATCGAGAAGCTAGCAATTCCAGTGCTATGCAAGCAAAACTGTTTCGGAAAATGGTCTGTCTCTTAGTTCGCAATGCTAACACTTTCTCAGGCTGCATTGGCATAAAATGCTAATGATCAAGAGTAGTGATTCACTGTTCGTGTGTAAGCCACCATCAAATTTACTCTTTGTCGAAACTTAAACATGAATCCAGTTAAACAAAGGGACCTCTGAATTTTATGGACAGCGATTGTAGATCAGTGTTGTAGAGTACTAACTAGTCGCGCTCTACCGGGGTTAAGCAACGAGTGGGACATTATCCATCCCTACCAAATGAGAAGACATCGTCAATAGAGAGCTAAGAATTATTCAAAATATGAATCAGTTTGAATGATAGAAGGCAGTTCGAAAGTAGAATGCTTATTCGCGAATGCATCACCTGTTCAGTAGCTTTATTCTTGAATGTCGTATACGAAGATGACACAATCTTGCAAGACTCTGCGATATGAGAAAGAAAGTTGGCATTTGTAGCGAGCAACGGTTCTTCGTATCTCGATTGGCCGGTGCTCCTAAATTTTGTCAAAGCTTGTTTTGAGTGTGACGAACAGATGAAAGACAGAAGAACATGAGCCTGTGGTAAAAGAAAGGTGTCCGATAAGTTAAGCAGGTGTTTTATGTATATTTGACATTTAGTAACCAGTGCTCACATGGAAAGCCGCTTTAAGTACATCGTCTGATTTTGCTTGATCCTTGAGCAATGCATAGATTTTACCCTTCGAAGGGTTATATGTGATCATGTATCTCTCCTCCTGTGATTGGACAAACAACTCAAACTCCGAAGATAGAAGTAGAAGATGCAACAAATAAAGCTGGGAATGTGAATTAAAATTGCAGCGAGCAGGAATCATAAGATCAAATATACCTCGAACAAGGGCTGGATAGCGACAAATGAAGATGGCTCCTGGAATGCTTCAGAAAATCTTGATCCTGAACATAAGGTAAAATAGATATAGCAGTGCAAATTGTAAAGGTGAACAGGAAGAGTCATTTATTTGTCGCATACCTATAACAATTGGTGTACGGTTAGACCATGGAGGATTAAAAATGTTCTCCTTTACATTGCCTTCCCTTAATGATGGAACAATCCCTAGAAAATTTCAAGCATTGTTAATAGAGGTTACAGAAGAAGATATTATACAAAAAATCTATTCCAAAGACAGTCGAATGTCACTAAGTAGTCAGAGTAATAGAAATGAAATACATATTTAAATTGGATAGAATTGGAAGTGCGAGGGATAAAAGATACTCTAGTTAAGAGATGAATATTTCTAGTGGCATAGGCTTGCATAGCATATAATGCTGTTTCCATATAACCAACCCTCGATAGTTTGGACTACTAACACAACTTGAAGTAGAAAAAACTGCCTAGAAGAAAATATGAGTTTCCTTCTTTCCATTTTCTAAAAATGAAAAATCATATCATTATTATCGAACACCATTACCAGTTTATTTGATTTTACTATAACAGCAGTAAATATCTATTATACACAGAACTCTTTCAAACTTCTCTGTTCATTAACTGCCTTAGAATTTTGCGAACATCACATTGCCTACTTGATAGATCCATCAAATGAGGGTAGACTTTAGTTACACTATTTACTAGCTGAAGTTGATCAGAAAAGTAGTTAAGTACACAACATCAAAGTACTTCATGATATCTTGGTGCAAACAAAAATGCATTTAAACTGTATATATCTTGCTTCACGTACCAGTCTTGATGAAGGAATCCACTGCCACAGCAAATCTTTCCCTGTTTAATGTATTCAATACTACTGATTTGACCTAGCAAAGATGTAGAATACACATAATAAACTTGTTGAAATAGTAAAAAATGACACACAGCACCTTGAGCCGACAGAGACTAACCTCCTGATATGAGCTAAACAGATACCCACATGACAAGAATGTGAATGAGGCCACCAAAGATGGATTTCTTTTTGATATCATGATAGACAGTCCAGTACCCAACTTAAACAAAAAGGGAAAATTTCTATCAGTAGCATTTTGATACAGTTCTACAGCAAAAACTTGTAAAGGAAGGAAAATGAGGGATACGTCAGACAATTTATCTGATTTTTGAATGATAACATTTCTCTGTCAAGCATAAAGGCAACAGAGTGTAACTTATTCAAAAAGGAAGTTATTCCTGATAGTAAGAATGAAGCAAATGCAAGTGAAGAATGATTTCATCGATATTATAATTGTCTGAAAGACTTTTTCTGTAGAACTTAATTCTATTTAGCATTTGTGAAGGATCCAAAAGAATGCATAGTAAGTCAAGTTGGCATGCCTTCTAATCTACAAGTTAAAAGCTTTCTGAGGTAACTATGAATTTATTTCATTTCTTTAATTTTCTCTTCTTATTAGGTTCCAATTTTGAAAAGCTTGCAAGAACTAAAGCCCATCTAGAGAATAAAACTTTGTGGCACCAAAAAGATAGAAATTTGAAAAGATAGCATACCGTACACAACCTGCTTTACCAATTCGACTCATTCTAAATTTTGCAGAAGTTAATATGCTTGAAGAAACATCAAAAGTTTTTTTTTATTTAGGTCAAGTCATTGAAATTGAGAAACAAGCTAGAAAAAGGGATAGTAACTGGACTAACCCATGCATAATAAAGTAATAGCATGCACAAGTCTACACTGCAAGAATAGTTGGGACGACTGCCTACCGAAGTGGAAAGTGTTCTCAAACATTTAGAATGTCTATATTCCAGGTAATTGTTGAACAGAATAGCCTACCAGATCAGCGATATTGGCAACACATTCTCCTTTAGCAGTGACGTCCCCTATATTTTCTCCTTTGGCATAGGCCTTGTAGATTGGAGTACGTGTAGATGTCGATGTCACAGCAGCAACATTCTGCAAGGGAGACAATTAAGGTATCACACATCATGCAGATCCTATTATCCTCAAATGAAACTAGACATTGAGCGCATAGCTTTGCTTCCTAACCTTCAGAACATTGGCCACACAAGCAAGCGGCAAGAAAAGCTGTGGAACTGCAGCAGTTGCTAACTCTACTCCTGCACCTAACTCCATCAAAAGATCACCAGCAAAGCGAAGCTGTTGGAAATATAAACTATCAGTCAACAATTATTTGCCATATACAGAAGCTATGAAATGGAAAGAGCACGAGGGTATACCTGCTTCAGATCATAGTCAAACTTTTTTCCTTGACGTGAGTAGAGCATTTTGCCAACCCGGCCAGCTCCATCCTGGATAAATTTTGAAGATATGATTAAAAGCCAAAATGAAGTACTTGGTCAAACAGATTCAGTATGGGAAAATGAAAATTGTTTCGACGAACCAACACAGGAAATATATCATTGTTTTTTTTATTCTTAAACTAACAAATAAGCAAATAATTCTTCAACTAAGCAATGCAAACTTTGATTGTTTTTACAGGATGAATTAAAGTAATTATTTACTTTACACACTCAAGCCAAGGGTATACACAGGAAAGGACAGTAACATCAGAAGAAAAAAGTTTAAATCTAGACATTGAATATTGCTATCTGAAATAGTTTAGGCTCATGGTCAAGAAAAAAGGTTTAGAAAAGATTAAGTCAAGATCATTACATAAGCAATAAGTGAATTCAACATAGACTACTAATTTTTCTGGGAAAAAAAAATTTACCTTGAGTATCCAATTGATGGCAACAGCACCTGATGCAGCTGTATTTTTGGATACTCCTACAGAGTTTAACAGTGTCCGTGTTGTGAAAACACCCATGGCTCCACCAAAGAAATGCTGAACAACAGAAAGAAACACTAGTGAGGAACTCAAAACAAAAAAGAAATAACAATTTCCTTCATTGCTATAAGAATAAAGTAACAAATGGATTCACACTACTTCAGATAAACTAGTATTTACCTTCAAAGCCCTCCATCTCATATATGGGACATAAGAAGGGGTCACACTGTCAGGAAAACCTTCAGGCACTACATACAATCTTACGAATGACATCAACTCCTGCATGTGAATGCATATTTAGCAATTCAGCATGGATCTACAATAGCCATCTTAAATACACAAAATATAAGTCGTCACTTGCCTTAGGAGTCACAGGAAAAAAAATCGACAATACGTTCAGGAATTTAAGCATAAATAACTTATCTTGATCATCACAGAGGTACGTAGGTGAACAAGATGATCCACATTATAGGGGGCAAAAATGAACTAGGACAGCATGGTGAAAGACTAAGGGCAAGCTTCCTCATTTCACAGGATGCATATTGTTCAATATCCGATTTTAGTTTCTACAAAGCCAAGATATTGTTTTGACAAACATTTCTAGGGAAAGCGACCTTGAAAACATCTTCAGTATAATGATTTATGATCTGTCATCTTCCTTAACCTACTGAAGGCAGAGTCTTTCTTTAGAACATCGGCGAACAAGAGACAGTGCCATATAAAAGACATATATAGTCTTGCTTCGTTTCACCAAAAGAGATTAAAATCAATGCAGAGACGAATCGAAGCAAAATAATGCTCAGAGATGTCACCTCCAAGGGATCCACGGGGCTCTGCATCGGGACGGCGCGCAGAGACGGTCCCTTCCGCGCCTTAGTTCCGGGCGGGCATTCCACGTCGTCCAGCACATAACTCCACCTCCTCCCGTCGATCTCCTCGCAGCAGAGGACCCTGGGAGCGGTGAGGGTGAGGCCGAGGCCGGGGTCGACGGTCGCCCCGAGCCTGACCTCGGTCTGGATCCGGTCGTCCCGCAGCGGCAGAGCGGTGGGTGAGGCGAGGGTGGCGACGGCGTTGGCGCGGACGGCGTCGCGGACGATGTCGCGGGCCTCGAGGCTGGGCGAGGGCTTCAATGGACCCGGAGCCATGGTCGAATCGAGGCGGCGGATTGGGCGCTGGAAGAGTGAGGAAGGGGGGATTTAGAGGGCGAGAGTAGAGGGGTCGCCTCGGTTGTGTCGCCGGCGATTTTGGGGGCGTCGTCCGGGTTGTGACAGCTCCGCATAAGCATAAATACTAAGAAAGGAAATAATAAAGAATTGGAGGGTGGCGTCCAAACTGTTGCAAAATTGGTGGCTCCCCTGGCTGCGGGTCACCGAACCGGTCCGAGTTGGTCCATTTTTCCAAGTCGAACCTTCTATGGTGAAAAATATGCTCCGCAAAGAAAATAAAACTAACCCAGGAGTGCGTTGTTAGAGCGAATGGAGTTTACTATTTAGAAGGAATAAATTATAAAGAAATTTATCAATATTTTATATTTATTAAAAATTAATTTTAAAATCTATTAATGTAACCATCTATACAGTGCCAACTATATTAATCCAGCGAGTAGAGATGGCAACAGGTCCATGTCCGGATTGAGACGGGTTTGATCAAATCTGAGACCCTCCCCCATCTCCCTTTGGGCCTCCGTCTCGTTCTAAGAATTTGATAGGACGGATAAGATTTGTTAGATTTGTCATATTTTATTTTTTTAAAAATATAAAATAAAAAATTTTTAAAAATAATTAAATATTAAATTTATTTTTTAATATTTATATTAATAATATTTTGTAATTTTCGTAATATTATCACAAATTAAAATCTATCAATTCTAATTAAATTAAAAATTAATTATCAATTTTTAATTAATAATTAATAAATAAATAAAATATTATATGGCACGGGTCCAAAGCTAGTCCAATTAAACCCATGACTCATCCTGGATCCGCCTTGAGACCTGTTTAAACGGGTCTAAATATATTCTATCGAAAGGATTTGTTATGAGGATAAATTTCAATCAGTTCTATTGTCATTCCTATTATATATTTATCTTAGATGTTCCACATAATCTGTCTTGTGATGGGAGATCCAATAAATTAAAGGACGAGAGGAAATAAATAAGTGTGTTATTGATTTAGAGTGAGATTGATATTGATGATAACATATGATATAAATTAAGAGAGGAAAAGTTATTTTGAAATTTTTATTTGATACGACTCGTGTGCTTGAATAATTTATAAATGCTTAAAATTATGATGATAAATGTGTTAGAAAAAAACACTCAATTAAAAATAATAAAATAAAATTTATATATAGATACTCATTTTGAATACTTAATCAGTTGGATCAACTAACTTGTCCGTCCACTGACAAATATTAATTTCATAAAGTATTTAACAGAGGAATTAGCTTGCACCTGAACGCTGAGCCGCTGACCGTTAAAAACTTGCGTGGTGCGAGTCCATTCGTGTCACTGTTCGTGTTTGTCCCATGCCGTCGCTGAAGTGGAAATGGATAGCGACCGGGGTCCACTTGAGTCAGCTCTAATTGTCCTTTTATTTTTCAAGTGCACGCCTAAGAAATATATATTTATATTTTTCCTAATTAATTGGATAAAAGTAATAAATTTATAATAATTTTTTTAATTATTCATTTAGATGATTTATAAGCTATAAAACCGTATTAATTCTACCTTAATCCTCATGTTTCTTTTGTTATTATTTCTTTTATTATTTGTGATTATCAAAAGAGATTTTCTCAATATATCTTTTAAAAATTAGATTTTAATCAAACAATTAAGAAGAATACTTTTTGCGTCCTAAATATTCATTTTTGTCTCAAAATGATGATCATTTTAAATTTTATAGTGAAAACTAGCAAAATTATAAACGTGAAGAAAACTTTGGCTAGTGCAAATCTTAGTCACGATCCACCTTGTAGTAGTGTGATGAAACATCATCCACAAGCTTGCTTTGAGGTCAAACAAACCCTAAAATATCTCACACCGTATCGAGCCAAAACGCACATAACTTGTCTCCCATTCATACGATAGTATTTTTTTTTAATCAAACGCTAATGCTCGCTTTTTTATCTTATCATAAAGATCGATTATATTATTTCAGGCATGAAACTATCCTTATCTTAGATCGTGCATCCATTTCTCATCCAATTGTTGCGCATGACTCATTTCCACCGTCTATGTAACCCTAGTTGCATGAACACGGATCGAGTAGAGTAGGATGTTGATGCAAGACCGATACACCCACTAGGGTGAGCCCCGATATAGAATGTGCTCCAATTTGCATACGATGACACTATATATATGCATCCCTAGCTACAACACAAGTCTAGCGAAGTTTGAGCTCTTAGGGTTTTTTCCTACTGAAACCCTATTTTTGAACATTTCAAAAATTTGGAACTAAAGTAGGTAGAGAGGATGATGAAGTCTTGTTTCGCGGACTTGATGCTGACGATGGTCCTATTGGCTTCGGGAGTTCGAGTTAGCTTCGGTGCTTTGTCTTCGAGTTATTATGCCATGACATGCCCATTTGTTGAGTTCACAGTGAGAAACACCGTGAGCCAAGCCTTGCAAAATGATCCTACCCTTGCGGCAGGTCTCCTCAGGCTCCACTTCCATGACTGTTTCGTTCAGGTTTAGTTATCGTCATTGCGCATGAGTTAATCTTCCTTTGTTTTCGACTCACTTTCTGTTAACTATATATCATGAGTTGTAGGGATGCGATGCTTCTATTTTGATTGACGCTAGTGACAAAACAGCCGAGAAGGATTCGCCCGCCAACGAAAGCATTCGCGGGTATGAGGTCATCGACCAAGCGAAGCAAATGCTGGAGGATCAGTGCCCTGGGGTCGTCTCGTGTGCTGATATCATTGCTATAGCAGCTAGAGATGCGGTTCTATTTGTAAGAACTAACGAATTATTCTTCATCCATCATCATCATCATCATCATCATTGTTGTCATCGTCTACATGTATATCGTATTCATTGAATCGATAATAATTAGGCTAGAGGTCCATATTACGACGTAGCGAATGGAAGGAAGGATGGTAGAAGGTCGAGAATAGAAGACACGATTAACTTGCCACCCCCAACCCTAAATAGCACCGAACTCATCAAGATGTTTGCTCAGCATGGCTTTAATGTTCAGGATTTGGTGGCTTTATCCGGTAAGCAAACTCGACTACTAACCCTGTTACACTTACCTTTTCTTTTATCGCAAATGTGAATTGTGACCGTTAGGGGCTCACACTTTGGGGGCCGCGAGGTGTGTATCGTTCAATCAAAGGTTGAGCAACTTCGACTCGACCAACGAAGCTGACCCGACGATGGACTCCAACTACGCGAGGATGCTGCAGAGGACGTGCAACGCGGGAAACAACACGCAGGTGGGGTTCGACTACACGAGGAACCGATTCGACGTCAACTATTTCTACGCGCTGCAGGCGAGGATGGGGCTCCTCATGTCCGACCAGACTCTGTATAGCAACCCTCGGACACAGTCGATTGTGAATTCTTATTCGATGGACCCAAGGAGCTTCTTCTCTGATTTTCAGCAGGCAATGATTAAGATGGGGGCCCTAGACATCAAAGAAGGCAATCAAGGGGAGATCAGGCTAAATTGCAGAAAATTCAACTAAAAGACATTTTTAAAAAATTAAATAAATAAATATTTTGTTAAAAAAAAAAAGTTCTATGCTTTGTGTGCTCCCTCCATGTTGTAATAAGTTGTGCTCTAGATGTTATGGATGTTAGTCTTTATCCGACTCAAGTGTAAATTTAATGTTGATCCATACACGGGTCGATTTTTTTTCTATTATTTGTAGTAATTTTAATTTAAATTAGGATTAAAGTTCTAATCGAAAAATATAATTACAAGCTCCATGTTTTCCAAAATATTATTTAAGCTGAAAAAATATTTTTTTAATGCATTTTATTCATCATATTTCGGTTAGTGAAGGAATTTATTAAAATCATACAATTTGTTATTTTATCGAAATATGATTGGATTTGACGGAGAGTAAATTTGAGAATTTATTAAATGCAATTACAATAAGAGATATTGAAGTTATGAAGCATTTTAGTTTGCTTGAAAAGACATAAGAGAGGGGAAGGATCATTTGCTGCTACTTCTCACTCCTTCCCCTCTCTTCCTCTCAAGTAATCAAGACCTGTGAGCGTTCGCTCGATTCCTCTCCACCATTGATTCCACACTTCCCTTGTTTCCTTAGTTATGAACCATGTGATAAAATTGATTGATTGACTTAAAGAGTTCGAAATGATATGAAATTTAAATTATATATGTTCATCTAATTCTTCTGATTATATTCATGTTCTCAAATATCAATTTGATATACTATATTAAAAATAATAATTTATTAAATTCGAATTAAAATTTTTAAATACATTCATATTAAAAAAATTATTATCTTAATATATTATGTCAAATTGATGTAACTGATGACCTAAAGAGCTTGAAACAATATGAAATAAGTCATATGTTTATCTAGTTCTCCTGATTGATACAATGTAGCAATCGATTAGGGACTTTACTGTGCCGATGAATAATATCCCGAATCGATTGTTAAAATGTAACAATCAATTGAGGTAAATACGGGACAAAATAAGTATGAGATACATGATTTGTTAATTTTAAAACTTAGCTATGTGATTTTGGTATTCAAAAACTTCATCTCCGTGGTTTGATAATTTACTAAAATAAATTAAGCGAAGTTTAAACAACTATTTCAATTACTACTTTATTTAGATGTGAACATCACATAACTCGGCTCTACTTAGCTCATTTACAACCACAAAACTGCTCTACACCCTTAGAACAATATATCCAGGGTCGGCTCAAGACATAGGGCATTAAGACCTATGCCTAGGGCCCATCAGATTTCATATATATATATATATGAAGTTGTATATTAAATATTTAAAATTATGGTTAAAATAAATTTAGCGAGATTTATTTTCATTGATAATTTTAATTTTTTACTAGTCAAGTTATATTTACTCAGTAATTTTAAATTTTTAAGATTTAATCAATAATTTTTAATAGATTGTTTTTATTTTTTTTTACTCTGATTAAATTTAATTGATAATTTTAATTTCTTACAATTAAAATTAGATTGGGTTAATAATTTATTTTTTAATTAAAATTTAATTAGTAATTTTTAACTTTTTATTGATAAAAATGTAATTTACTAAGACAAATTAAATTTTTTATTAATAAATTAAAAATATTTATGAGTTATATTTAATTGATATTTTTTTATAGAAATTTAATATTACACTATTATTTTTTTATATTTTTTTTTTGTTCTATATACTGCTTCGTTATCAATTTTTAAAAATTTTATTTTTCTTTCAATTTTTTAATAATTCACCATGTTTATTAGTTAACTATTTTTGGGTAAATAAATTTTACTAATAATTTATCAAAATTAAAATTGATAAAAGGATAATTTGATTTATGAAGTTCCCTCCAATACAAGATTTCAAGAAAGAATCTATTTTGCATAATGACTATATCTAATACTCGAATATATTTCTCTAGGTTACATATAATAATTTTATTGTTGTGTCAAGACTTTCTTTCCTCAAAGTTAAAATTAATTAATATTTTTTTAAATAACAATTAAAATGCATATTAATAATATTATAATAATTTATTACTAGTTTCCAAATTAGTTAACATAAATATTTTTTATTTTTTAAATTTTACTAATAAAGAAGTGAAGTTTGATGCAAGATAAAGTTATTAATATGTGACATAATTTGTCACTACTTTCAATTGTATAAATTATTATTGGCAATATATGAAATTATTCTTTTAAATTTTACTAATAAAATTAAATGTTATCCCTAAGACATGGTTGAGTTGGCTAATGAACAATGGGCAAGGGGTTGCGGTAAATTCGAGAAAAAAGTAGTAGTCTAACTACAACTTCCTGATTTACCTCTTTATAGATTATCGTAAAATTGATCGTGTTAAGCTGTTAGGGTGGCAACTTCTACTTTTTACTATAACTAATAAAATTAAACATCTCTAATAATATTTATTTTAAAAAATATTAAGACCTTACTTTTTTATTTTTTTATTATTTTTTTGCCTAGGCCTCAGGATTGAGACGACCCTGAATATATCTCTACGGTGGAGTAGCTTTGGTCATAGTTGCTCGACCTGATAATCCACCCTTGGGCAAAGTTACTACAAGGTGGAGCACACCAGAGGTATTTTATGTATCAAATTATGGATGAAACACTGTTTTAATAATTTTTAAAAGACGAGCAAATATATTCTACCTATTTTTAATCCCTTATCAAGGTCCCAAAAAACCTGAACACGTCCAAACTGTGAAAATCAAATGAATTTGTATTCATAAAAAATCAATAATGACATCTTTATTACTGGCCCTATTCTTTGTTTGAATATAATAAATTTAAGATGCCTAGATTTAAAGAGTTGGGTCAGGATTTCAAGCTGACCTGTACAATGTTGCCAGCCCAGCAGCCACATCAGCATGAAAAAATAAGTAAGGATTCGGACTAAAAGCTTCAGAATCCCATTAATGCCGAAGAGAGGGCGAGTAGAGGACCCAAGGCATTAGGAGCAAACTTCCTCGCGAAGAGGAAACAGACGGATGTTGGTTTCGAGTTGTAAGTACACGAGGTGCCGTTGTTTCTAATCGACCGGATAAAGTCTGCCGTAATGTTGGGAGCACCGTATGTTGCCGGATGAGGCCCGCTCCTTGACCAATCGACCCAGGTTACGGTCCGATTGGAGTTTAGAGACCCATGGAACATGTTCAAGTAAGTCGGTATATAGTGCTCGTCGGGATAACAAGAAGGCTTGCAATATTTCCGGAATATCGAGTAGTACTGGTAATCTGCCACGATATACACCGCCAGTTCTCGGTTGAGCTCAAACCACTGAGAACCTTTCCTCCAGTGATAGAGCTTGATTGTTGGGGCCATGCGACGGTTATAACGGCCACGGGCTTCTTGTGAGTTCTCGTCGTAGGATTCAACAAAGCTGTGAGCAGAATAAATGAGGTAGTTATAGACGGTGGTGAAGTTGTACACAGGAATGCAACTTTCAGAGAGGAGGACAAAGCGTTCGTTGGAGAAATCCAGCAAAGCATTGGCCAAGAGACGCTTCTCTGCATCTACTAATGTCACTGATCCCCAAGAAACCTCCTGCAGGAAGAGAAGTTGTTAGCATCGAGAAATCGCAGCATTTGCGAATATGTTAGTTAACAAATTCTTCATCATAGTCTACTAGGAAAAGAAAGATTTATCGATTTAGCGTTTATATTGAAGTGCATACTAATTTTGTGTGCTCAGCTGTTTACTCACAATTGACTGAAATCCCATCAGTTCAACTAAAGTTAACATGCTTAAACCGGTTTACCGCCAGCAAAATAAGCTGTTGCAAGTGACACGATTATATCTTCATTGTCCAGTTCTATGCTTCAAACTAATATTGTGTTTATTTGGAGAGAAATAAGAGGAAAAGACAAGAGAAGGAAATGAATTTGCTAATTTCTCCTGTTTAGTATGGCTACTAATTTGTCTGGATCAGAATCTTAAACGTCCAAGTAAACAAGAGAATTTGAAAATTTCTTTTCTTTTCGCTCCTACTTCCGTCCAAGTAGACACCACACGGTTTTCCATTCAGTATCAGCAAAGCAATCAAGATAGAAGGAAATGAGTGAAAGTAAGATAATGTAATTGTTTTCAATTTACTTGCAAACTAGTTTCTTTCTCTACTATTTCCTCATCCCTTCAAGCAATCATAGCCAACTAAACAACACTTGAAGATCACACATACATACCCTCACTAATCATAGCAAAGTTTCATACCTTAATTGGAATGATACTGTTCTGATACCGTATTAGTAACTCAATGTATGGTGTTGGTGGAGAATTGGTTGAAGATGAAGAAAGGAGATGAAAAAGAAGAAGAATAAGAAGAGCATACATCTATATTCCTAACTCTCATATGGAATGGTACAATTGTAACATTATATTACATAACAAAGGCTAAAAAAAACATAGCACATCAAAGGGTGTTGAATGTTAGTATGACACGATACTCATCGACATCATTGACACAACAACACAAGATAAATTGCTTGTGCCAAGTAATTTCGAATTCTAGTAACTTATCAGAACAATAAGTTTCGACCATATCACCAAACACGGTATGAAATTTCAAACTATGCACCATACACTATCCTACAACAAGGTCAAGGAAAAGCAATTCATCTCTCACCATAACTAAGAACCTTCAACCAATGAAAGCCTCATGCATCAATGAATCTATATATGTGAGACGCTAAGAACTACAACTTGCAATTTCGATCATGAGACTAAACATGCATAAGAGAAATTACTACAAAAACAAAAGATGAATGTTACCTCGCTAGGGATCTGCCGGCCATAGAAAGCAGAGTTTGTAGAGACATTAAGTTTGTAATCAGGAAGTGTGTGGAGATACACTGAATACTGGCCCTCATGGCCTTTGAAGAATCTGTCCCATAGCCGAGCGAAAGGCAGAGTCCCCCTTGTCATGAACATAAAGGCAACCTTCGGCACCCTTTGAAATGGGTACTCCTCCATTTTCGGCGCCATCGAAGCTCTCCAGAATAGCTCCTCATCTGTCATACTATGAATCAGATGCTGAGGAGTCACGAAGCTCTTGAAGCCCAGAAAGTCCTTATCGCAGTTGACAGAGTACATTGTGCCCGGGAAGAAGATTTCGGTCTGTGCGTTGAAGCGACCGCTCAACGATAAGCCTATGACCAGCCCCGCCATGAATACGACCAGAGCAGAAATGAATTTGATCAGCCTGGTCGACCAGTTTTTCCTCGAAGGCAAGTGGAAGAACTCAGCTTCCTCTTCGTCAGGTTTGTTCCTTGGCTTCATCTTGTAATTTTCCGATCAAAGGAAGATCTTGATAGAAGAGGAAAGCGACCGAATCCACCAAACCCTAAATCCTTCGGGAAAAACTTGCAAAATCATCCAAATGCAATACCTACCCGGCCAGATATTTCAGAAGCAGATCCACTCCTCCAAAGATCGAGCTTTGCCACCGATTCCTGCGGGGAAGCTTCTTCAGGAGCGATCACCAATGGCTCGTAGCTGCGTGCGTCTCGACGCCTCCAGCCGCCCCCCTTCCTTGGCAGCGATTCTAGGATTCATGGAACGAAGAATCGAGAACTCGTGGAGAGAAGAAAAGAGGAAGAAAGATTAAAGAAAAATCGTCCTTTTGCTCTTCCGATCGATCGCAATTTTCCATGGTCAACGGATCGACTGCGATCGAATCGCCCGTTTCAAAATGTGCACCAATGAATGTTGGTCATGAAGAATATAATTAAATTTATATAATTATATAATAAATTTGAGAATTTAAAAATAAATAAAATTACAAATTCCCCAACTTTCAAACTTGTTTGTTTCTTTACCTTTGACTATAAACAAACAATCTTTTAAATTTAGTAGTATGACAATAATAATAGTCCATAATTTCTACTATTTTTAATCTACTTTCCCTCCTTTTCTATAAAATTTCGTGATAGATCGAAGAATAACTTTAGCTAAGGGAGTTGCATGATTTCAAGCAAAATTTTGTGGAGAGATTGCGGTTTCGAGAAGAAGGGACAGTGGTCGCTCCCTTTGATCTTGTAGACACCACGAGCGGGGTTCTCCCGCACTAGCTTCTCTTGGATGTTAGGCGAGAGCATGCGGTCGTCAAGTGTTTGGATGAAATACCGTTGCACCGAGCCATAGTTTTCGGGGGTTAGAGATAACTTCTCCATGATCGGTGGCAATGGAACGGGCCTCATGGAAAGTGAAGCCAAACTAACATCCTGCAAGCGTCGTCGTTCGATAAAGAACTTTCGATAAGAATCCTCAAGATTTCAAGAGAAAGGTGAACCAAACCTTGTTAGGACTCTGATTGAAATATAGTCCCTTGAGCTGTTGTTTGTCGAACATTAGTCCGGTCGGAGGTTCGTCTCGCCCATTTCCATAAATTAGAAACTGAGACTCTTTCAGGAAAACATCGGCAGATGCTAACTGTAACCGGAAACAAAATTGCAGCTTTATAGTATCATAAGTTCATAACAAGCCCTTTCGATCCGTTGACAATGCTGAAATAAACTGAAACAATGATCGTGCTACTTACTTCCTCGGAGAGTATATCGAAAGGTTTCTGTCCATCCGATACCATTGTCGCGGTAACGAATATCGCCTTGGATACCTTTTTTGGGAAACGCTCTGATGCATAAGATACAGAAGCACCTCCGCAGCTATGGCCGACCAATATGACCTGAAACTTATTTAACGATAAGCAACTTCAGGGTTCAAAGAAAGGCATGCGTGGATGATCTTCTAACCTTTTCGTCGCCGGGGAGGCTCGTGAGATAATCGGTTAGTGGTTTTGAGTAATCTGCTAAGGTTGATATTTTGTTTGGATCTGTAGTATTGATCCCTGATCCTCGGAGATCCACAGCAACAGGATGCAGACCTGATTCCTCCAATAGTGAGACAGTTTTGTACCAACACCATGCTCCAAACCCTTCTCCATGAACTAGAACAATTTTCTTCGTTTGAAGATTCTCGAGAAAAACTTGCTGCTGAAAGTGCATTTTCATGTTCCAACGAAAATTGTTAGCCTCTTAACCCGAAATAGAAATCAATTATGAGAGGAAATAGAAAACAATAGTGAGCTAGAATCTCTAAAAGCCTATGAGAATTAAATGAGGTAAATTTTCGCGTACTTAACCCTTCGTCTTCGATGCATACCTGTGTCGGATACTCGTACCTTCGTCCAAAAGTCTGAGTACATAGGGTAACTAGTATTCAATTTCCAATAATTAATGAGAACGATATGGGATTCACAGATGCAACTAAAAGTAACCTCACATTCATCTCAACATTTTTATCACTACTAAACCAATTTTTTGGTAAAACTCTTCACACAAGGCATTGAAAACTCTTCGATTCTTTATCCTATACAAATCATTCTTTTACAAATCAAAAGCTTACACAAAGATACGTTAAAAAAGATATCCATTGCATCGATGTCTGAAGTATGCTTTTCTAGTTGAGTAGATATAACATGTATGTCCATGTTTACTTCATGTGAGGGCTCTGAGACAACTTAGTATCTACACTATTTTGCAAATCTACGATCTAGAAAGACTGAAAGAGAGCATTGAGTTCAAGAGAATCGATGACTAACTCTAGCTATTTAGACCTTTATCACTAGAAAAAGGACAAGTACGAAGCTTTTCGATCCTATCATATTTCTGTCTCCTCACAATTTAACTTGGAATTGCAATTTGTCTTTTGAATATCATAATGGGTATGTTTTATCGACAAAAGAAGTACGGTCCACAGGCCTTATTAGCATCTATAAGACCTTGTCTCCCTTTGTATCGTGATTGCGAATTCAATCCTAACAGTGACTCTTAGCCATCCACACCTATATTATTAATATATACTGTGAATTTTCTTGTTTTTTTTTTGCCAGATGAAAATAAGAACACCATGCTAACTTTTAGCAGTTGGAAAAGCTATCACTGATTTACTTACCAATCTGTAATTTCAAAAGGAGAAAGCATTCAAGAACAAGCTTGTAGTTCGATGCATCAACAGAATTGCAAGCAGAAGTTACCTGCTTTGGATTAGCCAGCGAATCAGGGAGGTCTCGCCTCCGTGAGCTCGTGGAGCCGATCCTCCTTGACATGGAGCCTTCAAAGCGTTGCGACAGCTGAGTCTGCTGTATGGCAATCGCCAGCGCTCGACGGTGCAACAGCTCCTCCTCCGACGCCGCCATCGCTCGGTGTGACCTCGACGCCGGGTCCCGCTTGCTCCGCGATCTGGTTCCGCCTCCCGGATCCGCCTCAGGCATGCAGCCGCACGCGTTCCCCATGGAATAAGAGGGGAAACAACAGGGACGACTCGAGAACTAGAAAGAGGACAATTTTAAGCAACAATCTTAATCGATTTGCAGTTTCGACAAAGAAATCAGAAGATTACAACTTCAACGAGTAAAAAACAAAAAAACTGAACTTTTTGAAGAAATATCCACACAGAAGGACCACAGAGCGTGGTCAATTCAAGAAAATTGACGGGAATCGAAGAACATAAAGGGTTCTTCCAAAAACCACACAAATAAATTCAACTACAATAATGAAAAATAAATCAGATTTTGCGAGTAGAGCAACAACAAAACCTGCAAAAATTGCAAGAAATAACCACACAAAAAAAACACAAAGGGCGAAAACCTGAGGAGGAGTATCAAGACCAAGGATTCAGAAAGCTCCGCAATAAAGATACCAAACAGAGATTCCAAATCAAAGCGCTGAGATTCAAGAAGGGAAGAAATTAAAGATTTTGGAAGGGTTTGATGGGAGATTCGAGGCTCTTTTCGTCGCCATTTCGGAAATCGTCCGATGAGAAAAAGCAGCTTGTGGTTTGGTCGCATGTCATTTAAATTCCAAATATTTATTTATTATTTTAAATAAAAATAGCATTTAATATAATAATTGTATTTATTGTGATATATTTAAATTTTGAATATCGACTTTTTGTTAGATTTAGTGAAGAGAAAATTTGCTTTAAATGGTGAAAATATAATAGAAGATATAATCATTTAAACATATAAATGAATGATATTAATTCTTTTAAAAATATAATAGTTTATTTTTCAAAAAAGAGTTTAATTAATATTTGACTTCGAACTTATTTTTAAAAAATATATTATTATTTTTTATAATATTTTAATAATTCTATATTTAAATATCTATATATATTTTTAATTAACTAGTTGCATTTTTAATCTAATTTTAAAATAGCCCAAAATAAAAAGGAGTTAAGAATTTTGATAGAAAGAGTTGTTGATTGGACTCTACTAGCTAATAACCACTCAACTATAATGGCCATGTGTCTCATTAAAGCATCTGACTAAGGGTGTCTTGTCCTTTTCTACATGGAAATTAAAATAAATAAATAATTATATTAATAACCTAAGTACTTGTTTATATTAATTGTAAACAAGTGCGGCTCAATCCTTTTTCAAAAAGGTACAACATATACTCATACATGGTAGGCGCATAGCTAAGTTGGGACGGAGGAATGCGACTCCTCCCCAAATATGTATAATTGATAGAAATAAGTGCCTTCAATTATACATCATTTTTATAAATCAACTCGTGGCCAAGACTTGACTAAGTTGATGTAAAATTATCGAATCAAGTAAAGATTAATTTCTGATAAAATAGAAAGAAATATCCTCTCATAAAGTGATCTGCTCAGTTGCTTAATTTATTTCTCTATAAATAATTGTGAAATTGATCGTATTGTGTGTTTGCAAATCAATTCTCATACACCACTCTTATTTTTTACTTTCCCAATTATGCAATATACACTCTCACTTTTTACTTTCCCAATTATGCAATATATATATAAATATTTAATTATGCAAAATACACTCTCACTTTTTACTTTCCCAATTATACAATATATATAAATATTTATCTAAGACTATTTGATTGAGAGAGAACAATTAGAATATTTCACTTATTTTATAATTGCACAAGGGCCATCAATTGAGAGAGAACAATTAGAATATTTCACTTATTTTATAATTGCACAAGGGCCATCAGGCACATCCTAACTAAACATTTTGCGCACACAATTCATTATATTTGAGCACCAAAACATATAGTGAAAAAAGTCATTTCACTTTTTTCTTTTCAATTCTACGACTTTCTCTAGTAAAACCCTATCCTTAGTTCTCTACCCCATCTATCACCTTGTTACGCCGTCGCCTTCGAATCACAACAGAGAAACTCAAGAGAGAGATGGACAGTCCGACAATCTCTAATCTCTAACTCCAAACTCGAATCCTACCAATCTATCACTGACAATTCTTGATCTCCACCGAGCTCTTGTTTAAAGTGAAATTTTTTACTTCCTTTCTTTCAATTTCCCTTTGATACGGAGGGTATTGGAAACCCCATGTAGGTGTCAATCATTTTTCGAATGAGTTGGTCAAACTCCAGTTAGATCAATGTGATTATGGATAACCAATTGGACTATATGAACCCCCAAGAAAAAATGGTGACTCACCGCACCAGGGTCCTCTTAGATTAGAGACGTGTTGCCGACCGTACTTTCTCGACTACAATGGCTATGCTCCCTTCAACTCGGCTCACTCCCTCTAACTTAGCCTTTCAAAGGACCTTCATTCAATCGAAGTACTCCTACCCATTGACCGCTCAGCTAGTTTAGCGACATCATTCCAGTTAGATTCTTGTAACTTTAGTGGCATGACTCCTCCTAGGGATGTAAATGAACCAAGCGTTTATGAACAAACTTGGTGTTCGGCTTGGTAAAAGCTTGTTTATATTCGTTTAATATACACAAGATTAATTAAATAAACAAGCTTGAACAACTCATTAAACTAAATAAACAAGCTTGAACACATATGTGTTCAACTCATTAACATTCATGAATAATGTTCATAAACAACGTTCGTGAACAACGTTCGTGACCATATTCATTAATAAAACTCTTTTCAATATGCTAAATAAATAATAAAATAAAATAAAACAAACAAACAAGCTTAAATTATCAGGCTTAACAATCAATTAAACAACTAAAGTTTCAAACAATCAAACAAGCTTGAATTGAGAGCTTGATAACATCTAAACAAACCAAACTTGAACCAAACTCAAGTCAAACTTGAATTGAGACCTCAGTAACATCTAAACAAGTCAAGCTCAATCTCATAAAAAATAAACCAAGTCAAACTTGAACAGTCATTTCAAAAGCTTGGTTCATTCTAAGCTCAGTTCGACTCGATTATCTTATCAAACAAGCTTGAACACCCCAAAACTCGGCTCGTTTACAGCCTTAACTCCTCCTCTGCTTAGCTCAAATACACACAACTGTTTAAACTTTATCGATGCCCATGGGTTGTGATAGATCGTTTGGAGCGATAGAGGGGGGGTGAATATCGCGCGTTTAAAACTTTTTCTTTTAACCTTTTGAAACCAAAGTCGTGCAACGGAAATAAGAAAAAGACACAATTCGGTTACTTCGTTTGGAGCCTAGCTCGACTCCTACTCGAAGGCCCGCGGTCCTTGACCGCACCGATGGGCAAAGCACTATAATCCTTCTTTCCGAAATCCTCGGAAAGAAGTGAATCGTACAATGGAGCAAGATAGTAACACCCTACTATCTTGCTTAAATAAAATTACAAAGCAAGCTTTAATTAAATTATATCGACAATGAATTGCAGATGAAGCTTAGGTCGGCACTCCAGACGATGTTGCTTGTTGAGCTGACGAAGATGAGTAGCGTGAGCAGCTTGCAGAGTAGCACAAGAATTGATCAAAAAGTTCTCTATCGCCTCTGACTTCGAGCCTCAATTTATAGGCCTTTAGCGTTCGGTCGACCGATCCCATTGTTTGGTCGACCGAACCCGCTCCCTCCATCCTTCCTGGCCGAAGTTTGAAACTGCCTCGGAAATCTGCATTAACTGATCTTTAATGGTTCGATCGACCGATCATGCCTTTCGGTCGATCGAACAACCTCCTTCCCTATTCGTCGTGATTCTGCTGAGATCATCAATTAATGCTGAATAAATACTGATTGGATCGGTCGACCGATCCTCTAGTTCGGTCGATCGATCAGTCTTTTTCTTTTTTCTGCTGATCGATGCTGATGGTCTGTTCTGTGCTGAGTCACCATGGTTCGGTCGACCGATCCTCTTGTTCGGTCGACCGATCAAGCTTTGACCGGACTGTACTCGTTTTGGTCTGAACTGATACCTGCTTTGAGTTGACTTGGTTCGATCGACCGATCCTCCTATTCGGTCGACCGATCAGGTCGAACCTGCAAAACAGTGTTAGATAATAATCCTGCAAAACATAGATTAGCACAGTAATATAAAATGCATGAGTAATAATATAAGACAGTAGAACTGTCTTGATCTCAACTTAGAAACCTACCCGATTTCTTCAGTTGGATCAGCGACCTTAGGTTGTTCCCTTTAGGAACTCGACCTCACTGTCGCTCCTCCAGTTGCTTACCTCAACTTACCTGCCAAACTGTTAGAGTGTATACTGAAAGTCTAAGCTTTTGTAGACATTTATTTTGAATAAAGAATCACATTTGGTCAAATTTATCTACATTTATTTGTAGTTGTTCAATTAATTTATATTGTAGATAACATAGTATGTGGTGTCACATACAGAAGATAATGTTATCAGTACCTTATAAATTATAAACAGTAGCTCACGACCAAGATGGAAAGGAACAAACCATTGGAAGGTCGTAGTGTAATTAGGAATTAGTTTATCTTAACTATATAATTACACTAGTACACTAAGAGTGTATTGAGTAGGACCATTAGAGGTCGTTTCTTTTATACTGACTTCATAAAGGAACAAAGACCTCAGTTATTATGGAAGTGTGTGCTCTTAATCCTAATATAATAACAAGCACATATATTTGATATTTATTTCTTTAATTTATCAATGGTGAGATTTAGTTCGATAAATCAATAAGCCCGATAAGTTGGGAAATGATATCACTTATAGTGTGTGTTATTGATTATAAAAGGAAACTGTGTCCTACTGATCTAGGTTGATAATGTCCCCAAGAGGAGCTCATAAGGATTGTCATGTTAAACCCTGCAGGTGGACTTAGTCCGACATGACGATAAGGTTGAGTGGTACTACTCTTGGACTAAGATATTAATTAAATGAGTTGTCAGTAACTCACTTAATTAGTGGACATTCGACATCTTAAACACAGGGAGACTAATACACTCATAATAAGAAGAAGCCCAAAAATATAATTTGGGATTGGTGCGATAGTTCAATAATAGTTCTCTAGTAGAATGAATTATTATTGATAAAATTAAGTTGTGTGTTCGGGGTGAACACGAGATGCTTAATTTTATCGGGAGACCAAAACCAATTCCTCCTCTCGGTCCCTATCGTAGCCTCTTAGTTATAGAGTATTATACCCACCTTCATACACATGTTGTAGGAGTCGACCAAGCTAGCTTGAGAACCAAGCTAGGGTCGGCCAAGCCTTGGTTCATGGGTGGCTGACCCTAGCTTGAACCCAAGCTTAGGTGGCCGACCCTATTAAAATAGAAAAGAATTTTAATTTTAAATTTGTCTTATATGGAAGATATAATTTAAAAGAGAGATTAAAAATTAAAATATCTCTTTATAAGTTTCTACAAAAGATTAAGAAAAGAGATTAAATCTCTTTCCTTATTTGTAGATTGAAAGGATATTTTATTTTTCTTCTTTGTAAATTATTCACATGTTGAAAAATTAAAATTATAGAAATTTATTTTTATCAATCATGAAGGGATTTTAAAGGAAAATTTTATTTTTTTTAAAATTTTGGAAACAAATAAAGAATTTTAATTAGTTGATTGAAAATTACCTTATTTGCTCTTCCATGAGGTGGCCGACCATGACATGGGTTATTAGGAAATTTTATTTAATTTTTATTAATTAATTCATATCAAGGAAAGTTAAGGAAATTTTATTGTAATTAAATTTCCTTATTTGCCAAAGCTAAGGATTATAAAAGAGGGGGTTTGGGTGCCTTCAAGGGTAACAACCTCTATTCTATTTTCTCCCTCTTTTCTTCCTTGGTGTGGTCGGCCCCTTCAAGTTCTCTTCTCTCCTTTGGTGTGGCCGAACCTCTCATCCTTCTTGGAGATCAAGTGGTGGCCGGATCTTAGCTTGGAGAAGAAGAAGAGAAAGCTTGCATCCCTTGGAGCTTGGTTGGTGGAAAAAGTTCTTCATCTTTTGAGTTGTTTTGTGCTCGGCCGAAACTTGAAGGATGGAGAAGAAGGTGCTAGGTGGTCCTCGTCTCGGAAGATCGTTGCCCACACAACGTTCGAGATTAGAAGAGGAATACGGTAGAAGATCAAGAGGTCATTATTCACAAAGAAAGATATAACTAATAATAGTTTTCCGCATCATGTTAGTTTTGTTTCTTTGTAAAAATACCAAATACAAAAGGCATGCGATTCTAATTTTTCGAATTAGTTTTCGAATTTGTGTTCTTTTGTTTTTTCTTTTCCTTGTGATTTGATTGTTCTTAGTGGTTAACCTAGGGTTACTATGGGAAGGTTAAATATTTAATTTCCTTAAAAGGCTTTGTCTAGTCGGTGGTGGTTGCTCCCATATCCAAGAAGGCCATGTGCCTCGCCATGCAGTACTGGAAGCCGATTTTGGAAATAGATATTTAATTGTCTTTGTGACCTAGGTGATTTGGATCGAACGTGTTAAGTTCCGCAGGAGATCCAAGTCTAAACTTAAAAAAACAAATAAATTAAACTTAGAATCAAACGTGTTAAGTTCCGCAGGCAATCCAAGTTTAATTTAAAAAGAACACATGATAGCTAGGAAAAGGTTCAGATCTTTGTACAAAATTTTTGTACAGTGGAACCAATAGATTTTTCGAGTAGCAACCAACACAAACATGGTCCTCCATACCTGTTTGGACTTTTGCCTGCTCAGTGTCTGATCGCCTGATCCACTAAGACTTTTCCTGCAATATTATATTAGCAAATAGCAACAATAATACAGAAAATAATGGTAAACATAAACCTAAATTTACCGAGATCCGCTAGTCCGGTCGACCGCGCTCGGTCGACCGGAAATCATCCGATCAACCTTGCTTGGAGTTCACTCCTCCAAGACTTCTCGTTACCTAAGGTTACCACCCCCAGGACTTTCTCCACTTGGCTTCACTCACCAAGACTCAGTATTCGGCTACCTAGGGATCAAGTCCTCTAGACCTATCCACCTGGCTTCCACGACATACAGAGATTTCCCTTACCTAGCCTACAACTAAGACTCAGTATTCGGCTACCCAGGGATCAAGTCCTCCAGACCTATCCACCTGGCTTCCACGATATACCGAGATTTCTCTCCTTGCCTAGCCTCCAACTAGGACTTCCCTTGCCTAGTCTACAACTAGGACTTCCCTAGATCAAGCTCCATATTTAAACATACTTAAACATATTTGTCTGACATTAAAATCTTGGAGGTTGATTGCACCAACAGGTTGTTCTTCCACCGAACCAGTACCCTCTTAGTTTAGAGGCACACAGCCGAGCGGATAATCCCGACCTCATGGGTAATGCTCCATCTGACTTCATAATCCACTCAACCAGCTCTTATCATTATCCGACTCTATGGGCATAGCTCCCCACAATTCTCTATAGATGAAGAAACACACCATCAGACCAACTCGCCCGAGATTAGGGGCTCCGCTCTTATATCTTGCACTATCTCAATGGACCCCCCACTATCTAAACTCTTTTTATGTGAGTTAGGCCCTAGAAACCCAATGGGCTCTATGATTCATGATGGGCTAACCCCGTAATAAATATTGCACATGGGATGTCAGAAGCATGTGAGATAGTATCATTATATAGATACGAGATATAGGTGATGAAATTGATCGATGTAGTAAATATATAGCGATTTGACATTTTGAAATGTCAAATCGCTATATATTTAGAGAAGTGTGAAAATGGGCAATAGACTTCGCCACTGTTTACTTCGGCAATCAGCAATTGCGAAGTAATATATAATAATCAACTTCGATAATAAATTTGATGCAGTAAATACAATTTTATACTTTATAGGTTTAAAAACGTGGACCTCATTTCTAATTTTATCTGACTTTTTACTTCACAATATATATTTAGAGAAGTAATAAGTTATAAAATAAATTTTATATAGATAATTGATGAAGTAATAAGGTAAATGGATTAATATTGGTGTTATAGTTGATTAAAAGTTGAATTGGTTTATTATAAACTCTGTGTTTTTCACCGAACCCTAAACTCTGCGTTTTTTCTTCTCGCGTTTTCTCCTCATCCCTTTCTCCCCGACGCACAACGAGTGAGCGATTTCTCCCTTTCGCACGACAGCCATCCGAAACTAGCCTTCTCCTTCGTGCCCCTCCCCCCCGACGGCTACCTCCTCCTTCGGTGTTTCTCCCCGACGCGAGACAATAGCTTCTCCTTCAGCATTTTCTCCCTAACGCTGAGAGTCACCCGACACTAGGTTTTTTCCTTCTCGACCCCTTCTTTCCTATGTTGTGCCTTTAATATTCTTCCTATGGATATCTCTTCTTTTTATTTTGTTTGTTTGTTGAAAAAATAATGATTCACCCAATCACAACTCCTATCTTCTTCAACCGTGTCATTCTACTCTTGGTCTCAATTAACCTTAGAATGAATGAATTTGAGCAGGCAAGTCTTTGTCACTGGCCTTGCAATCAATCACTCACAACTTGTCTTGATTAATTATTTACCGTCACAAAGCCAACCCTTCATTGAGCAGGCAAGTATTTTGTCACTGGCCACAAAGCCAGAATTGTCAGATCAATACAAATTCTAAATACGTGAATGCAAAGTCTTTTATTTTTTGATTTGTCAATTTGACTAGCAACCAGCCCTTTGTATCTATGGCATTTGATCTGTCATTTGTATTGATCTGACAATTCTGGCTTTTTCACTCTTGTATCTATGGTTTATTAGATTAAAATGGACTCTGGCCCTTTTTTAAGACAAAAAATGTATTAATCTTTATGGTAATTGACTAGCAACTTATATCAATTCTGTCTTGTGTTTATGGTAATTGACCAACCCTTAAAAATGGACTTCCACAGTGATACCTACACTTGGTTTATGGTAATTGACCAGCAACTTATATTTATGGTTTATTAGATAAAATATGAATTGTAGATTCCTCTCCATATGATTGAAATACAAGAAATGAAGGCCTATTTCTCACTTTCTATTAATGTAAGAGTTGGAATCTTAATTATAAGAACCCTTTTTTTGGAAAAACATAAATTAGCCCTATATATAGTGATAAAAATTCTTTTTTTTTTTCTGGTAATTAGTTTCAGCCAACCTCTATGTAAGATATAGGAGTTTAGGTCACCTCTACTCTGTATAACTTGAAGCAACACATAACACTCTTGTATTGTCATTCGACTGGACAACTCCCGCTGGCTAAAAGCTTCATTACAAATCATTATATGATTATTCTAACACTTGTACAATTTATGAATTAAGTATCATGATTGTTTATCCATTAGAGAAATGTTATGCAATGTAGGTTGACCATTTTATAGCTCTCTCTACAATGCAATTATGTATTTACAAATCTATATTGTTATTTACAATGCAATTATGAAACTATTGATTACTCTTTTGTTAACCAACACATATTATAAACAACTTAATACTATTAGAGATTAGTATGTTAATTTTAATAAATATTTCTTCATACCACACACCAACCTCTTTGGTCTGTCTCTTCTTACTTGTATTAGATTTCACAAATTGAAGTTCCATGCATTTTACATTTTGAGTTGCATGTAATATTGTTTAACTTTTATTTATTGACTTTAATATCTTCAGATTTTGATCCATTTGTTTGGAAATTTTGCTTGATTGAAATGGATAAATCCTGGATATACTTGGATAGAAGGTCTAAACAGTATGAGGAGGGTGTGGAACAGTTCATTAGAGATTGTTTACAGAATCCGAATATTGACCCCAATGACATTCATTGTCCTTGTTGCAAATGTATCAATCTTAAAAAAGGGTCGGTTAAGTCCATTTTAGAGCATCTTTATTTCCATGGTTTTAGTCAAAATTACGTGAATTGGATTTAGCATGGTGAGCCTGCTAAAGATGATAAAGTAAAATGGAGTGTCAACCAGGGGCCAATTAATAATGATTATGACAACTTTGAGACTGCTCATATCTGTGAAGCAGTGTATGATAACTATACAGAAAATCCTGAAGCGTTTATGAAATTTTTGGAGGAATCAGAAAAGCCGTTATACAAGGGATGCCAACGTTACACAAAGTTGAGTACACTTGTGAAACTGTACAATACCAAAGCAAGACATGGAATGAGTGATGCTCTATTTTCAGATCTACTATTGGATTTTGGGGATATGCTGCCAAATGATCATAATCTACCATCCTCAATGTATGATGTAAAAAAGACATTGAGTTGTTTGGCGTTGACTCATGAAAAGATTCATGCTTGTTCCAATGATTGCATTCTTTATAGGAAGCAATATAAAAATTGCATAAGCTGCCCTAAATATGGTTTGTCACGGTGGAAGCTAACAAAAAACAAGGTTGAGAAGAAAGGTGTTCCTGCTAAGGTGGTTTGGTATTTCCCTCCCATACCAAGATTTAAGCGCATGTTTAAATCCTTAGAGACCTCAAGAAATTTAACATGGCATGCAAATTCTACAAGAGTTGCTAGTCAATTACGTCATCCAGTTGATTCACCATCATGGAAGTTGGTGAATTATATGTGGCCCGACTTTGAAAGTGAGCCAAGAAATCTTCACCTAGCACTTGCAGCTGATGGTATGAATCCTCATAGCAACCTTAGTAGTCGGTACAGCTGTTGGCCAATCATGTTGGTCAACTATAATCTACCTCCAGACATGTGCATGAAGAGGAAATACATCATGCTAACTATGCTCATTTCAGGGCCTAAGCAACCTGGAAACGATATAGATGTTTATCTGGAGGTGTTAGTTGAAGATTTGCAACGATTGTGGGAAGGAGTTGATGGAGTCTATGATGCTTATCGAAGACAGTTTTTCACTCTTAGAGCAGTTTTATTATGGACCATCAATGACTTTCCTGCCTATGGTAACCTTAGTGGATATACTACACATGATTATTATGCTTGTCCAGTATGCGGAGAAGATACTTATGCAAAGCACTTGGAAAATGGGAAGAAAATGTCATTTGCTGGCCATAGACGATTCCTATCACGATTTCATCCCTATCGTAGGCAAATGAAGGAGTTTAATGGCATGGAAGAACTTGGAGAAGCAGCTAGACCATTATCTGGGATTAAGTTGTTTGACAAACTTTCTGACATAAGGTGTGCGTTTGGTAAGAAGCTAAGTTTCAGAGGGAAAAAAAAGAATGCAAAGGCTAATAAGTTGGAAGTCAATATAGATGAAAAAGATTTAGAAGCAACAAATTTCAAAAAATGTTGGAAGAAGAAGTCAGTCTTTTTTAAAATTCCTTACTGGAAACACCTGCATGTTAGACATTGTCTCGATGTTATGCACATCGAGAAAAATGTCTTTGAATCCCTAATTAACACTTTGATGAATGTTAAAGGAAAAACCAAGGATAATGTGGCAGCAAGGATGGACATAGTTGAGATGGGAATTAGACCTGAATTAACACCTATAGTTGGTGAGAAGAGAACATATCTTCCTCTTGCTGCGTGCTCTTTCACAAAAAAAGAAAAGTTACAAGTGTGCAAGTCATTAAAGGATATAAAAGTTCCGGAAGGTTTCTCTTCAAACATGAACAATTTTGTGTGCATGGATCAGCTGAAGTTGACTTGCTTGAAATCCCATGATTGTCATGTTTTAATGCAGCATTTCCTGCCAATAGTCATACGTGATGCGATGCCAAAACATGTTAGATATGCCATCATAAGATTATGCTTCTTCTTCAAAGATATTTGTTGTAAGGTTATGTTAGAGTGTATACTAAAAGCCTAGCTTTTGGTATAAACATTTATCTAGAAATAAGAATCACATTGGTCAAATATCTACATTTATGATAAATGTAGTTGTTCAATTAATTTATATTGTAGATAACATGGTGTGTGGTGTCACACACAGAGGATCATGTTATCAGTACCTTATAAATTATAAACAGTAGCTCACGACCATAATGGAAAGGAACAAACCATTGGAAGGTCGTAGTGTAATTAGGTATTAGTTTATCTTAACTATATAATTACACTAGTACACTTAGAGTGTATTGAGTAGGACCATTAGAAGTCGTTTCTTTTATACTGACTTTATAAAGAAAACAAAGACCTCAGTTATTATGGAAGTGTGTGCTCTTAATCCTAATATAATAACGAGCACATATATTTGATATTTATTTCTTTAATTTATCAATGGGTGAGATTTAGTTCGATGAATCAATAAGCCCGATAAGTTGGGAAATGATATCACTTATAGTGTGTGTTGTTGATTATAGAAGGAAACTGTGTCCTAGTGATCTAGGTTGAGAATGTCCCCAAGAGGAGCTCATAAGGATTGTCATGTTAAACCCTGCAGGTGGACTTAGTCCGACATGACGATGAAGTTGAGTGGTACTACTCTTGGAGCTAGATATTAATTAAGCGAGTTGTCAGTAACTTACTTAATTAGTGGACATTTGTTATCTTAAACACAGGGAGACTAACACACTCATAATAAGAAGGAGCCCAAAATGTAATTTGGGATTGGTGCGGTAGTTCAATAATAGTTCTTTAGTGGAATGAATTATTATTGATGAAATTAAGTTGTGTGTTCGGGGCGAACACGGGATGCTTAATTTCATCGGGAGACCAAAACCAATTCCTCCTTTCGGTCCCTATCGTAGCCTCTAATATATAGAGATTTATACCCACCGCATACCCACCTTCTTACCCATCCAATGGGGCCGGCCAAGCTAGCTTGGAACCCAAGCTAGGGCCGGCCAAGACCAAGTGGATGAGCCATGTAGGTGGCCGGCCAAAGCTTGGGTCCCAAGCTTAGGTGGTCGGCCACTAGAATATTAAAAAGGATTTTTATTAAAATTATTTCTTATGTGGATATCATGATTTTAAAAGAGAGTTTAAAAATTAAAAATTTCCTTTTATAGTTTTCTACAAAAGATTAAGAGAAGAGATTAATCTCTTTCCTTATTTGTAGTTTAAAAGGATGGTTTTAATTTTTGGTAAAAACTTTCCTTATTTGTAAATCATCTACATGTTTAAAAGAGAGTTTAAAATTTGAAATCTTTCCTTATTTGTTGATTAAAGGAGGATTTTAAATTTTAAGAAAACTTTCCTTTTTAATCATGTTCATGATTTAAAAGAGAGTTTAAAATTAAATATTCTCTTTTATAAGTTTCTACAAAAGATTAAGAAAAGATTTGATATCTTTCCTTATTTGTAGATTAAAAGAGATTTTAATTTTTAGAGATAACTTTCTTTTTATCCACATGTTTAAAAGAAATATTTTAATTTATTAAATTTCCTTTTTATAAACCAATCATGAAGGGATAAAATTATTGGAGAAATTTTTATAAATTTCTGGAAACAAATTAGAAAGTTTTAATTCTTGTTTAATTAAAACTCTCCTTGATTTGAGGAAATAAGTGGCCGGCCATGTTTAAGTGAGAAGAAAAATTATTTTAATTAAAATAAAATTTTCCTTTTCATGACAAAAGAATTAAGGAAGTTTTTAATTAAATTTCCTTATTTGCCAAGACCAAGGATTATAAAAGAGGGGGTAGAGAAGGCTTCATGGTGAACAACCTCTATTATTTTCTCCCTCTTTTCCTTGGTGTGGTGGCCTCCTTCCTTTCTCTTCTCTCCATCTTGTGGCCGACCTCTCTCCTCATTGAAGATCTGGTGGCGGATTTTAGCTTGGAGAAGGAGAGAAAGCTTACATCCCTTGGAGCTTGATTGGTGGAAAAAGATCTTCATCTCTTGGAAGCATAGTGCTTGGCCGAAACTTGAAGAAAAGAGAAGAAGGTGCTTTGGTGGTTTCTCATCTCGGAAGATCGTTGCCCACACAACGTCCGAGGTTAGAAGAGGAATACGGTAGAAGATCAAGAGGTCTTTCTAAAAGGTATAACTAGTAATTTTTCTTTCCGCATCATACTAGTTATTTTTGGAAATAATACCAAATACAAGAGGCATGCGATTCTAGTATTTTGAATATGTTTTCGATGTTGTGTTCTTTTGTTTTCTTTTTCTTTGTGATTTGATTGTTCTTTTCGGTTAACCTAAAGTTATTTTAGGAAATTAAATATTAGCTTTCCATAAAAGGTTTTGTCTAGTCGGTGGTGGTTGCTCCCATATCCAAGAAGGTCATGTGCCTCGCCACGTCAGTACTGGGAACCAATTATGGAAATTAATATTTAATGGAATTAATAACTTAAGGTGATTTGGGTTGAACGTGTTAAGTTCCGCAGGAGACCCAAGTCAAAACCTAAAAGAACGAATAGATTAAGTTTTGGATCAAACGTGTTAAGTTCCGCAGGCGATCCAAAATTTAATTTAAAAGAACACATGGTAGCTAGGAAAAGGTTCAGACCTTTGTACAAAATTTTTGTACAGTGGAACCTCTAGGCTTTCCGAGTAGCAACCAACAGGTTATAGATGTAGCCAAGTTAGATAAGCTACAATCTGATTTGGTTGTTACACTCTGCTTATTGGAGCAATATTTTCCCCCATCTTTCTTTGATGTCATGCTTCACTTAACAGTCCATCTTGTTCGAGAAGTCCGATTATGTGGACCAGTTTACTTCAGATGGATGTATCCATTTGAAAGATGCATGAAGGTGTGTAAGAGTTATGTAGGTAGTCGAAAACATCCTGAAGGTTGCATTGTTCAGAGATATTTAGCAGAAGAAGCAATTGAGTTTTGTTCGGAATACCTTAATGACGTTGATCCTATTGGGGTCCCTCAATCAATTCGAGACCCAAAAGCAAATGTTTCTGGCTTCCAAGCATGCAACACACCAATTATAGTGCAACAAGTTGATCTGCAGCAAGCACATTTGACTGTATTAGAAAATATGGAAGAAGTATCTCCATATATAATGTAAGTGAATTGTATTATTTATAATTCTGCATACATAATAGAGATTATCTACTCTCACACAAATTTATATATTAATATTTCTGTGAACATAAAATTTTCTTGAAATCAATGTTTCCCAAAAAAGAGAAAGATGAAAGGTGGATACAAGATGCTCACAACAAGAGGTTTATTGACTGGTTTCGTGCAAAGGTGGATATTAGATTCATCAATTTTTTACTATCATTTGTGGTGAATAATTTGTAACTTTTGTTTTTAATCACCATAATCAATTTGACTACATGCCAGGTGGCTGCTGAAATTGACAGTTGCAATGATGGAACGACATCAACATTAACATGGTTGGCCCATGGACCACGTGCACAAATCCTTAAGTATAATAGTTATGTGATAAATGGTAATTTATACCAAACAAAGGCGCGAGATGATGACAGAGTTTGCCAAAACAGTGAAATTTCTTTAGTTGCCAACATTATGCTTGTCTGTAGTGCTAAAGATAAGAATCTCTTACTAACTGATGTGTCTTTCTATGGAGTGATTGAAGAAATATGGGAATTAGACTATCATCAATTTCACATTCCTCTTTTCAAGTGTGCATGGGTTGCAAATGACAAAGGCATAATCAACAACGATGAATGTGGCTTCACCTTGGTCAATTTGAACAAACAGGGACACAAGAAGAATGAATTTGTGCTTGCAAGTCAAGTCAACCAAGTCTTTTATATTGATGACCCATTAAAAAATGGGTAGTCAATTGTTCTCCCAGTTCCAAATAGATGTTATGTGGGAGATGATGATGATTGGAGCAGTATTCCCGACTCTCGACCAATTGATGATGTTGATACTCATTGCATTCCTGCTCATGAAAGATACTTTAGATCAGAAGCTAAGGGTGTTTGGGTCACAAAAAAGAAAAAATGATGTTTTACATTTTTATGTCATGTTTATGTTTTGAATAAGAAAGGATGTTTTATGCACCTTACAAAATTATGTTATGCAATTTTATGTCATGTTTATTCTTGTGTTGTTATTTATTTATGTTTGTGTTATTGTAATTATATATATCATGTTTATGTTACTGTTATTGTAAATATTTATGCTATTGTACAGATTTTAATATTGGTTTTATTTATATTCTTATGCAGACAATACTCGATGGGTCGTAAAAAACAGAGAGTAGTAGTTGATGAGATACAGGGAGTAGCTGATGTGGAGTTACATGGAGCAGCCGATGCAAAGTTACATAGAGTTACTGATGGAGAAGAATGTTCTGTAGATGTTCAGAAAAACAAGCGAGGGCCTACATCAATGTGTAAACTCACTGCAGATGCAAGATGGGGAAAGAAAGCAAAGATTGATTATGATAACTTGGGACGACCATTATACAATGCAAATGGAAAGGCATTGCAATCGTACATCGGCTCTATTGCTAGAACCATGGTGCCAATCAACATAAAGTCTTGGCCTATTGTTCTAGAAAATATAAAAAAAAATTGTGGGAAGAAATCTCGGTAAGATTAATATATACATACAATCCCAAATCAAGTTAGCTGTATAATTGCCTTCTTTAATCTATTGTCATTGCCTTCTTTAATATTCCAACTCTCTATTACAGAATGTGTTCGAATTAGCACCACAAAGTGAGGCTGCTGTGATGAGTTCAGCGTCTCAAAAGTGGAGAGATTTCAAAAATAAACTCACTAGTAGATTTGTTTGGCCAAATAAAGACAATCCTGAAAAATTAAGTTCTCCACCGGGTCAATATCAGATCCCAAAAGCAGTTTGGAAAGCATTTATAGATGAGAGACTTCATCCATCATGGGAGGTATGTCATATGAATATTGTCATGTTTTCTTTTATGTTCATATTAAACATTAGAAGGATTGCATCTTGTGGACATCTGTAATGCTCAAAGTGGCATGTGGTTATCAAAGATGCAACAGTTAGAAGAACTTCTCAAAAATTAGGTATTTTTATAGAAGACAATAGAAATCTTATCACTTCTAGTAGAAATCTTATCACTTCTAATAAATCTTATCACTTCTAGTAGAAATCTTATCATGTTGCTTGGATCACATGTGCTGTCATGGCCAAGATGGGAACACCCTGGGGTATTACATTCCCCAGAAAATTCAGTGGCAATTCCTTATTATTTATCTTACAATTCATGTCAGTTCCCCATCTCCACAACCCATAACCCTTTGTAGATATACTTGGAGCATGCTTTCTCTAAGTGGCTTTGTGATTATAGTTGAGACAAATTCCATTGAACTAGAAGAGTTCTTTTTTGAAGAAGTTGCAGGATTTGCCAAAAGAATGACCTTAGGTATATCCAACTGATCATAATGAAAGACCAAATGCCAGCATTTGTCAGCCATATTTCGTGTTCAATTAGCATCAAATTCATAGCTACTGTCTCACTAGTTACCTTAGCATCTTATTTCGTGTTTCAATTAGCATCTAGTATATATGTCCTCTCTTAGTGAACTGCAGAAACAAAACCCATGTATATATGCCCTCTCTTATTTCGTGTTTCAATTAACAAAGGCTAGATACTTTAATTGAATTTGCTATCAGATTTGTGATGATTTGGCGTATTCTTATTTACTTTTTGTTTTAACAAATGCAATTGTAAGCAGTTCCCATGTGTTATCAAATATGCTCAATGTTCACTTCAACATGAGTACTTTGATGCAAGATCCCATATGTTATCAAATACTCTTGAAATTCCAAACTTTTCTGCAATTGTAACATAACTTTCCTGTTATGACTTGTGTTGATATGACTATGCTTTCTCTGCCTTCCTTATTGTTCAACCTGCTGAGTATAAATAAGATGGATTGATATCAAGAGTTGTACTGATTATTTCCACATGGTGTTAATTTTGTTCAACTTCTTGAAATTTTTGTACTGATTATTGTTCAACCTGCTCAATGTTGTACTGATTATTTCTGCAATTCACATGGTGTTAATTTTTTGCTTTCCAGATTATTTCCATACTTAATTCAAGAATATAATGATGTAGGGTATTCATGAAAAGCAAAAAAAGCGGACAATGCATTATAAATATCATCATCGGCTGTCTCGCAAGGGTTACATTGGTTTGGAGGCCGAATTGGTAAGCTATGGAGCATTTTATTTATCATTTTCAAGTAATTACTCAATATTATTTAACTGGTCAATTTTGGAATTGTAGAGGGAGAAAAAATTAATTGCTGAAATGAGGAAGTTGATAGATCAATGCTTTGTCGTAAAGCTCGTGAGGACAAATCTGACAATATAACAAATATGGAGACAGCAGAAGTCGCTAAGAAAATTGTAAATGTTTAGTTTTATCTAATTTTCAAATTTCCTAGATAAATAATATTGGAGTTTTTAGATTGATTTGTTACATCCCAAATTGTAGGATGACTTGTTGGAAAAGAAGGTCAAAGGAGAGTTCAAATCTTCTAGAATGAATGATGTGTTAACTACCGCCTTAGGCAACCAGGAACACTATGGACGGGTTAGAGGTGTGGGTGGATGTGTAAAACCCCAACTCTACTTTAAAACTGCAAGAAGTAATAGGGAATCAGTCCCAAAGGATTCGACCGACAACTTCAAAGAACAATTGGAGGAGAATAAGAGTTTGAAGGCTGAAGTAGAGAAATTGAAGGCTCAACTTGCTCAGGTCATTAATAATCAAACTTGTGAGGCTGTGATATCGAACAAGTCCTCAAACATGAATGACCCAAAATGGAGAGATGATGTGGAGGTTTATGAATGCAACACTTCAAACTTGGAGGTTATATATTTCACAATTTTATGTCAAATTGATTCTTTTTTTTTTTCAAATTCAGATATTTATATACAATTTATTATTATTTTTAAAGGGGAGAAAATGTAACTTGGCCGTGAAACAACGTGAAAATGTGGTGGCGTACGGCACAATACTATCAGAAGGAGACCCAGATATATTGATTCATCATGTTCCACTTGGGGAAGGGAATTTCAAGATATCTATTGATGTTGTCATAGATGAAAGAGCAGAGCACCCAATCCCAATTCGGTCTGGACCAACAATAGTCAATGATGCTGTTGGAGCAATTGTTGCTTGGCCTAAAGAGTTGGTAATTCTACCAACAAAAAAGGTACTTTCAGTTTCTATGAATAATTGGTATTTGAAAAAAATCTTAATTATCATTTGAATACTCATATAAATATTTTAAATTATTGTAGAAGAATGTGCAACCACAATCATTTGCTCTATTGGATGTTCATGGTCATCAGGATAAGTACAAGGAAATTGAAAAAACATTACCGATGACATGCAAGTATATCTATTCATATGTTGTCAAATTGATGCCGGAAGATGAGAGTATACACATAGAATTTGATGAAGCTATGTTTGGATGTCCTAAAAGTGTATAGTTGCTAAGAGAAGATATCTTGTGCTTTATGGAGATGAAAGAGATAGGTGCTAGGCAAATTTTGGTTTACATGGGGTATGTTATATCTTAAATACAATATTTGTTCAAATGCTATGCTTCGTTTGCAATATTAATTCACATACTTTTGTTTGGTTTACATGGGGTATATTTAGATTTGTCATTACTTTATCATTACCTTGCAATTATCTTGTAGTTACCTTTACAAATACTTGAAGAAAGAAAATAGAGCTGAGTATGTTTCATTTGTGGATCCTGGTCACATACCAACATGTGGTGTGGGCGAAGAAGGCAGTAAATTGTCACAACATATTGTTGAGCAGTTGAGAGCATCAAACAGAGATAGTATCTGCTTCATTCCATACAATACTGGGTAAGATTTTAATTATTTATCAATTCCTACTACATACTAGTCAATGTTATATTTTCATTTGTCCAGGTACCATTGGATTCTGACTATAATTAATGAAGATAAGAATATGATATATTTATTGGACTCTTTGAGTAATAGGAATCGAGATCATGCTTGGCAAACTATTGTGACCAAGTAAGTAGTAGATTATGTTGATTGTGAATATATACATTAAATTCATTAGAGGTTGAAAAAAATAACTTTCTATTTTTTACAATGTAGTGGGGTTAAGTTATACAATGCATCAAGGGGTATTTCAAAAGGACCTGATTTTAAACAATTGACGTTATGTATTATGACTATGTATTTAGACATCAGTTAATAATTCTTATTATTTGGATTATAACTTATTGATGACATTTTCAATTTAATTAGGGTAATCTAAAGCAAAAAGGTGGTGTTGAATGTGGATATTGTATAATGCGATAAATGAAAGAGATAGTCTTGGATGAATATCCTCAATTAGAGATGAAGGTGAATTTCTTCTTTATAAAATATCTTCTTTATGAAATATTGAATCATTTTACATTGACTCTCAAACTTCTGTTTATGTTTCAGTTTGCAATATCAAAAAACAAACAGTATTACGATCAATCTCAGTATGATGAAGTCAGAAGTGAATGGAGCGAATTCGTCTACTTCTATATAGGTGCTTAAGTGTAGGCTGCGATATAAATTTTGGATTGTATTTAGGGATTTTTGTATACAAAAAATTTTGAGTTATGGTTATACGTGTCTTTTATGAATACACTTTTGGATTGTATGTGATACATATTTATGATATATTTGTTTAATTTTGATGGTGAAAAATATTGTGTGATCATATACTCTTTTGGCCAATTAAAATTATATTGTAAAATATTATCAATTACTTCGACGGTAAGAATAAATACTGAAGTAATACAACACAAAAGACTTCTACAAATTTAAATAGTGGTGTAGTTAAATAAACTATTTACTTCACTACTGATCAAATTTGAGAAGTAGTTCGTATCAATTACTTCGCTACATTTGAAGCTTTTTGTTGTAGTAAAATATGCTCTATTACTTCTATACTATGATGAAGTAGTATGATAATAAATACTTTGACTAAGTCAAATTATGCGGAAGTAAAATAAAACATTTACTATACCAAAATTAAAAAAATGTGAAGTCGTATACATATTTTATTTCGTCAAATAACGCAACTTATGAAGTAATATATCGATTTTACTTCGATATTTTTAAAGCTCTTGATGAAGTAATATAACTTTTTTACTTTAAAAACGGTTCGATTTTGAACCGATTTTGAACCGGTGATAGACTTCGGTAATGTGTGGTGAAGTAAAAAATTTACCCTTTTACTTCACGTACGTCTACTTCGGTAACTAATTACCTATTACTTCGGATAATATCCGAAGTCTATTAACAATTTTCACATAGTGAATTCCTTAACCATAATATAATGCCAAATTAATGATGGGGGCACAAAGAGATTATAAAAGGAACTCGTTTCAGCGAGCACAGGTATGCTTAGTCTACGTGTGCAAATTATATTTTTCTCCTGTTGTTCATTTTCCGCAATGCCTTCATCTCACTGACTTGAGCATTGGAGTGATTGTGTGGGATACCCCTGGCCCGCTCACTAATACTTTTTTCCTCTCCACTTCATGGATTTGCAGGCGTCCATGTTTCAAGATTTTCTTTCCATCAACCTTGAAGTAAAATCACTGATGGCCCAACTTTTACCAATTTCAGATAGGATCACCCTTCCTTTTTCTATGTTTATAGTTTGCATCATTGGTCTGTTGCACGACCTTTTGCCTTATTTATTTGTAGTCGTAGAGTTTGATCCATTTATGTTTTTTGGTTGAGATCCAGAGTTCTATCTATGACATCATTTTTTTGTATTTGATTCTGTTCTAAAATTAAAACTGTTGTTGATAATTAGGTGGAGATCATCCTTATAATTGAACATGTCTTGATTATTTAAGACCTCACTTAATCATCTTAATTCACTGTGTAGTCTGATATTTTATTTTTACGTAAGATTTTATTATTTTGTATCCATATAAACTAGGCAAATTAGATTCTATGTTTTCACATGTCAATTAAGATTTATCAAGTCCTCATTTGATAATCTCGAGAATTGTTGAGATTTTTTAATATATATATTTTTATTTTTTTATGATCTCATGGGTTGGTCCGTCTAACTCACAACCTATCTGGCTTAAATTAGATTAAGGATTTATTAGTTTGTCGTAAAATATATTGGACTAGATGTGTCTGATACAATTGATAATAAACTTATTATTCAGCATTTTCAAAGCATAAAATCTCTAAAAGTGTTATTGTAAAACATACAAAGTTAATATATGAATTTTAGGCTACGTTTAGTTGGGCATAATGTAATTGAGCTTGTAATGTAATGTAATATAATCTTGATTACATTACTACGTTTGATAATGAAATGTATGTAATCTTTGATTACAAAGGTGATTACATTCTTTTGTTTGATGTCCATTATTTTTATAAGGAATGTAATTCGTATTATTATAAAATGACAAAAATATCCTACGACTTCTACCGGCGGACGCTACATTTTTGTCGGAGCTTGCGGTGGCCGCTGTCGCTGGCCATCGCCAGGCGTCGTCGCCGGTCGTCGGCTGTCGCGCGATCGCCGGCGGTGGTCACCGGTCGCCGATAGCCTGCGGTCGCCGGTTGCCGGCGCCCGTCGATCGTCAGCCGTCGGGGGGCGATGGCAGTGGCGGCAAGCGAAGATGGGCAGCCAGAGACTAAGGGTATATTTGACATTCAAATTTTTGTTAAAAGGTGACCTCGTAATGTAATCGGATTACAATGTATTTGTTTTGTAATCCAGATTACAAAACTTCATTACATTTTGTAATCCAGATTACATTACATTACAAGTTAAAAATGAAACCAAACAAAATAATCAGCCTTGTAATATAATCTGAATTACATTACAAAGCAGATTACACCCTACCAAACACAGACTTAGTACATTTTGTATTGTTTATTTAATTCACCCTCAATTAAAAATCCTAATTACATCATTGATCATAGTTGTTATAATTATATAATAATTATGATCTCATAACTGTTATAATATGTTTATTAGAAATAACTATTTATATGATAACCATTTCAATTCATAACTGTAATAATAATATATAAACTAGTATTGATTAGAGATGAATTTTTCATATTTAAATAATTATAAATTATAACTACAATAATATAGTATTATTAATATTGATTAGAATTAAAGTATTTATGTTGTAATAGTTAAGATCTCGTAGCTATTACAATAATATTAAAAATAAGGATATTTTTTAAAATAAAAAAAATGTGGAGTTTTGTTTTGATAATAAATGGAAAAAAGAGGAATATTTTTGAAAATGAAAATGTATTGAAGTTTGATGAAGTATTGTTTTTGTAATATATATAAAAAATGCTCTAGTGACTATTCCATCCTTTGAATTTTACCTTTTGTTATATTATTTTGATATTTTTTTAATAAGATTAAAATACAAGTATTTTTTAAATAAAAATATAATAAAATATTATTTTAATATATTTTGAAAGCTTTTGAAGATAAAAGAAGCCCTTTTAATTTTTGCCCTCTAAAATCTTTTGGAAAGTGAAAAAAAGTTACATTATAGAGAAACTTTTGACTTGTTTTTGAAATATTTTTGAGCAGTTTATGAAAAGATGCTCTTTATAATTAATAATGGTCAAAAAGTGTCCCCTATGATTATTCTTTAGTTTTTTTTAAAAGAAAAAAAGAAAAGGTACAAATTGATTTACAAAAATAATTTATCATCCAAAAGAAAATTATAGAAAAAATATTAATATTCTACTTATTATTTTTTAAAAAAAAATTAGATGTGCAAGGTAATTAGGGAATTGGCTTTCCACTCTAAATATTAATATCGAATATTCACTCATTTAGGTAAAAAAAAATAAGTTAATGTTGTAGTTATAGTGAAACTCCATATAGAATATCAATAAGTTGTCCTATAAAATAACTTATCGTTAATTTTTTTATTAAAATAAACTCTTTTTTAAATATAATATAACAATATTCTACTTAGGATTTTTAATACTCAAATTAATTTGAAAATCAGCTTGCACTTTAAATTTCTTTTTTCGCTATCAAAGTGGTAGATAGGGTTAGGTTAAACAAGTTTGGTAGGGCTTAGCTAACAGTTGGTGGTTAGTGTTTCCTTTATGCCTAGGACTAGTATTCAATGTTCTTTGTTTGTGAGCAAAATTGAATCCATTGTTTCATTGAATTAGTATTCTTCTTAGCTTACTTTAAAACATGTTTTTTGTCATCCTACTTAAACTTACTTTTCTTCAATGCTCTTATTGTTTTTAGTTTCTAAAAGATAGGGAACCTCGTTTCGTAATGAATGTGCGGTCCCTAGTCATTCAAATCGATAAATTAAATGACTTGAAAGAGTTAGAACGAGTCATTCAAATCGATAAATTAAATGACTCGAAAGAGTTAGAACGATCAATTAATGTCCACTCCTTTCTAGTTTCTGACTCTTGAATTCTTGTCCCCATAGAATGCGTAGTTGGTTAGAGAATGACAGCTTTGCTCACAATGAGACAAAGGATTACTCCTTCCAATCTCTAACCATTTGACGATCGGCTATTAACTATAACATCCTTGTTTACTACAATTGGCTCTTGAATTTCCTACTATTTTCAACTCTTAAACTTGGCGATTGGGCTCCTAATCTCACTAGTTCGGTGTTCTTTAAAAACTTAGAAAATGAGAAACATAATAACTCGAGTTGTCAGTCTATGATGGAACGAAAGGAGAAGCGGGTGTTTTTGAGTTGAAGTTTAACTCGAGAATAACACACACTAGATTGACAGATCTAACAGTTGACAAGAGAAAAGGGAGCAAATAACCCGATTCACAGACAAAAACAAGCTACTAGAGACAATTTTACGCGAGTACTAAAAGAACCAAATATACAGTAGGGGAATTGTTCTTCCTCTCCCTCGCGCACAAGACTGATAAGTTCTTTCACACCTCTAGCATGATCAAAAATTCCAGTTTCTGACTTGGTCCCGGCTCATAGCTCGACTGCGTTGAAGGCGGGGAGTTCCTGCCACACCTTGACTACTTACCACAATTGGCGATGGTGCTACTTTGGATGTCGAAATAGCATTACCTGTCCCAGTGGCAGCTACGGTGACCCGGCGAGCCAAGCAGGTGATAAGAGCTGCGCATTGCCCGTCATCCTCTGAGCTTGAACTTGACACGGAGTAGCTCCTGAATGATGGCGATGGGCTACCAATGTTACGGCATGCAAGGCAGGTCAAACTCATTGCCGCAACGTAAATGAGCACAGCAGCAACTGTGATACAAGAGCCAATTATCAGGAGGAATGAATGACAAGTTAAAAAAAAACACTCAAAACAAAGATGGCGAGAGACAGTCACATTGATCATTCGATATGTAGAAGAACCATGTTCTTTGATCAACCCCGACAACAAGTTTACGATCATAATTTATGGAATACACATCATTATTGCTTCGAAACAGCATCTCAAAGCATACATTTGCTTTAAGAGATAAAACAGACTCTCAGGTCTTTAAATCTACAAGAATTTATTTTGTCCTACGTAATGTGGTACATCCAAGTCTACCTAATCAGGCATATCTAACAAGAAAATAGCAATAGATAAAGCTTAGCTCCTCGAGAGCTTTGATTCAGAAGCTAGAAATATCCTAATCATTAAATTGTAATGCTGAACTTTAATTGCAGACCTAGATCTTACAAAAAGATAAACGTTTAGATTTAACATCCTTAGTGATGATCTATTGTTACTGCCCGTGTTTTCAAAAACAAACACTTGGAATTATCTAGGAAACAACAAAAGTAACATTTCAACATTAACAGCGTAGGCAAAGTGCTAAAGCAAGAGAACCACTTGTAGGAAAAATGATAGTATTTATCTATAAACACTCGGTCGACAATGATGTGGTAGCATATAACAATAACCTTTCCTAGTGAAGAAATACAAGTAGTGGGCAACTTGCAAGCGTACCCATCAAATGGCATAGCTTATATATACCCTTATCGGTAAAAAGGTCAATCAAAGATTACACATTTTTGTTAGTGTATCTATTTTCAACCCATGAATACTTTTGAATTCAAACCTTCAAGCAAACTCAACTACAAAGAATCTTCATCTAGCCAAACAGTCTGAGTCAGAAAATTGCAGTGAAAACCTCAGAAAATAATGCATCAAATACCTATATTCATATGGATACTTAGACCTGGTCATTGCACATCATAATGTTATGTTAGAATAATTGTTCTGTATCTATGAAAAATATTGCTTTCAGTTTTAATTCCTAATCGTTTTATCTTACATTTCTTTAGCTTTCATTTCACCCAAAAAACTTACTTTGTTATGCTTCTCATTTATTCAATATGATTACTTCCGTGTCTAAGAAGATCTAAAAAAACATTTGTTCTTATATTATCTGTGTTTCAATTGTAAGTTCTACTTACGATCAACAAAGAGCCCTTTGTCTAGTTTTAAAATATAATCCTACTGAAGAATGATGCTATTTCATGACTCCAATCCCTAGAAGGCCAGTGGTACTGATGGTGAGTAGAAAATACACAAATTATGTCCATAATCCATATTACAAAGCCCCTTTGTAGTACAGTGGATCCCAAATGTTAAGATTATAAGAGAGAACAAGAAAAGCTAAGCACTGATACTCATTTAAATAAAGAGGATAAAAGTGGAAACCGAACAAATACAGAAAATTACCCAAGGTAAAGCTAGAACATGGAGAACAGTCAGAAACCATTGTCTTCCTCAATATCTTGGCAAGAATTACCAAAACCTAAGATGAAAACCTATTTGGGAAATATGTTGACATGCAGAGATTTAAGGCTATATCTTGAATTAGTTTGTGTGCTAATAAACAGCATATGTGGAGCTCCAAGATTTGGCTGGATACCAAACAAAAACCATAAATGCCACCACTTATGCATTACAAGATAATCAAATAAATGACTAAAGGAAAAGTCCACCCTAGTATTATTTTCAAACTATTGCATCGTTACATGCTAGATAAGTCCACGCTAGGGAAGGGAGAGCAAAGATAGAACTTGGCGATATATAAGTCAACCATCCAATCCAAGACAATTTACGTGACAATCCAGTCAATTGAACAGAAAAGGTGGTACCCCATTTCATACCTATTTGCAATTTTTATTGAATCATTTACCTAGTCTTATTCAAACAGTTAGCATCAAACAAATTTCCAGTGTGCTTCTCGTATTCATACAAGAATCTTCCATCGAATGTAAATCAATAACTTTTCACAATTTAAATAGGTAATTATCTTTTCTTTTCTACCGTTCAAGATCATACCTTCGTTGTCCCCAAACCACGATTCCAGATAATGAGGCTCGCTGCAATCAATCAGGATTAAACCATCAATATCAACCAAACTAATAAGAAAGACAAGGCAAAACAAAAAGTAGTAGCTATATCCTTCCTGCTTAAAAGTTAGGGGAAAACAAAATCATCAGGTCGATCAACAATCATGATCTCGTCAAGATCAGATCTGGCCAAGAATACGCAGAACAAACAGATAAAATAAGTCCGAGGGAAAATCCAGGAAAATCAGAGCGATCGTAAGAAAATAAATCATGGAAGGAGGACAAAATCGATGCAGCATGAATCCAGCAAAATGGCTGTGGCGGAAAATAATCGAAAAGACAAAATCTTAATCGAAAGGGAGGAAGAAATTTTACCTTTCTCTCTGTTCCGTTCCTCCTCCGATCGAATTAGCTCCGCGAAGAAGGAACTGAGATCGGAGGGACTAAGGAGAGAGACAGAGACAGAGACAGAGACAGAGAACGAAGATCCAAATCGAAGGAAGATTTTGGCACTGTTTGTGGTGGAGGTGGACGACCATTATTAATAATGTCAAAAAATGGCGTCCTATTTTTGACTTCCAAAGTGTCTTTTTTATTTTGTAATATTTTTTATTGACAACGTAAATCAATTTTTCTATATTCAAAAATAAATAAAAGAACACGGAAAGATCAAAGTTTGAATTTTAATATAAATTAATATTTTAAAAATCTATTTTTGAATATTTATATTCTAATTCACTTGTACTTGCGGATTTAGAGGAAGGCCTGGATCAGGGCCGACACTAAGACCATCCACATCAACTTCTCTATCTAAAATATATAATTTAAAGTAAAAAAGTTATTTTATTAAATTTAGATATCTACTTTTTAATACATCATATATCAGCTTCACTATTTCTTCTCTCTCCTCTATAATGTTTAGAGAATGAAATCTATTCCCTAAATTTAGAGAAGTACTATTTATAAATGTATAATCTAAGGAATCGATAGGGTAACTGATGCAAAGAATTTTTAGTTACCTTATCCAAAATTTAAGGTAAAATATTTGAATAGGGTATCTGATGTGGATATTCTAAATTTGAAATAAATAGACATTTTCTATTTATATATAAGATAAAATTAATATTATAAAAATAATTTTATTGATAGAACACGTAAATTAAATTTATATTTAAAGATTTTAGAGTTTAAAGAGATAGAAATAAAAAAAAATTAAAATAGGAAAAAAAAAAATCTCTCAGATAAACAAAAAAAATCCAAGCTCTGCGGAGGTGGGGCAGGTGGGGCTGCATGCGACAATCAATATTATCTCAAGGATAGTAATTTCATTTGAATATGATGGATAAAAAAAAAAAATGAAAGAATTTTTTATATTCAATTATAGTAAATAGGCATTTAGGTATGGATATTTTGAATATGGGTATGAAGATGAATATGGTAAAATTATATTCATACGCTATCTGATACCTGATATAAATATATATATTAGGAAAGAAAAAATATAGTTTGTCCCTTTATTTCTTTTCTAAGGAAAATACATATCCGATCTAAGGTATGTGAGAGGAGTAAGAGTTGATAAGTACATTAAAATATTTTTTTTAAATGAAAATGATAAAGAATAATAAAATGATGAGTAAAATATAAATATCTGAAACTACACGACAGATATAAAGATGAATATAAAAATTAAATATTTGATTAGTATAATAATAAATATAAAATTCTATCTAAATTCTATCCATAATCATCCTACCTTATCTTGCCGTTCATGGCGACTTAGCTGGGACATCTAGAGATTATTAATAAAAATATTTACATTTTGGATTTATCGCATTGTCGCCTATTTAATTGGTTACCCTTCACCGTCCGTATTATTTTAATAGAAAATTTGAAAGAGTTTTTTTATAAAAAAAAAAATTAAAAAAAAACACGGGAAGGCCAAATTGTGGAATGCCATAACTGCCCTTAAATCATATATTCTTTATATTCAAATTTAAAAATGAATAATATGATAATACTATTTAATATGATAATAGATGTGTAACTCCGAGATAATTATTAGTTATTAATACAGTAATTAAGATATGAAAGAAGACACATTTAGATGTGTCAATCCTTAATTTAATATCATAATACTTTATATTTTAACTATCGTACTATCTCAAGAGAAACAATAAACTCAGAAACATTAAATTTTAATTCTAAGATCTCATATGATAATGTTCTCTATCTTAGTTACTACACCATCTCTAATAGACATTGTATTTTTATAAAAAAAAAAGAATTATTAGTCTTATTGACTATCGACTATCTCTAGAATGATTGATCCAGTCTCATGAAAAATTTCTATCGATCATTATAATAAATCAAAAAGTGCATCCTATTTTTATATTAAAAAAATGATAATTTTAATTAGTTTCATTGACTATCTTTGGGATGAACAATTCGGTCTCATGAAATTTTCCTATCGATTATCAGGATAAATTAAAAAATGTACATAACGACCAATCAGAAATTTATTATCTTTTAATTACGACCTTCATTTGATTTAAAAATTCTATAAATACGTCGTAAATAAAGTTCGAGTTACGAATGTTGAATGATAATACGATGGCTCCGGGGACACCGTACTTTTAAACCACGATGACAAAAGATGAATACAGACTCGCCCCCAACAGTTTTTCCCCACGGAAGAGAGGGCGATGGACGACGGAGCTCTCCTCCTTCCCCACGGAAGCTCCGACGTCGTCGACGGGGCCGTCGACTACGCCGGCCGACCCGCCTCCCGCTCGGCCACCGGCCGTTGGATCTCCGCCGTCTTCATCATATGTAAGTACTGATCGATCGATTTTTCCCGTTCATCTCATCTCCTCGATCGCGGCGATCTCTTTTTACCCCTTTGCCCTAATCTCGCCGCCGGCGCTCCGCCTCCAGGGGTGGAGATCGGCGAGCGGTTCACCTACTACGGCGTTGCCAACAACCTGATCTCCTACCTCACTGGCCCGCTGCGCGAGTCGACGGCGACGGCGGCCGCAGCCGTCAATGTGTGGAGCGGCGTGGCGTCTATGCTGCCTCTCCTAGGCGCTTTCGTCGCCGATTCCTATTTCGGGCGCTACTGGACCATCGTCGGCGCCTCCCTCCTCTATATGTCGGTCAGTCCATTCTAATATCGTGCTCTTTTTTTTTTCAATGTTTTTTCCCCCAAAATTGGCATAAAGACAAGATTTTTTTATTATTATTATCTTCTATCCCTGTCACTCTTTCTTTCCACCATATTGTCCGTCTCTACATTCTGTGGACCTGTGGTGGCCCGCCACGGATTGTCCGTCTCTGAAGTAAACATACATAATGAGGATGAACCCTGTACATTGCCCTCCTGTTTTTTCGCAATTTGATATTAAAAAATTAAAGGCGAGGCAGACGGATAAAATATACCTCGTTTTATATTTTTATAATTCAAATTGTGAGGGCATTGAAGATTTGAAAAGATGAGGCCCTTTAAATTTAACAATCGACTTCGCTTGTGTTAATACTATACTTTTTTAACTTTTATGAATTATGATTAATTTAAGTGCAAGTGAAAAATATTAATTGGAGATAATTAATAATTAATTACGAAGCTAATTGTTCATTTCCTTTACCATCCGCTAATGGAGGGAAGAACCGCAGGGATTGAGTTTGATGACGCTTTCTTCCCTGCATTCATCGCCCTGCGGCGAGACCGCCACCACGGACCCCGCCGACTGTGCGCAGGCCGGACAGGTGGCCTCCTTCTACGCCTCCCTCTACCTCATGGCGCTTGCCCAGGGCTGCCACAAGCCCTCCGTCCAGGCCTTCGGCGCCGACCAGTTCGACGACGGCCACCCTGCCGAGCGCGCCGCCAAGAGCTCCTTCTTCAACTGGTGGTTCTTTGGCCTCAGCGCCGGCATCCTCGTCGCCAACCTCCTTCTCACCTACATCCAGGACTACGTCAGCTGGGCCCTCGGCTTCGGCATCCCCTGCCTCGCCATGACCGCCGCCCTTCTCCTCTTCCTCCTCGGCACCAAGACCTATCGCTTGTACCCGGTGCGCACCGAATCCTCGACAAATTGCCCCAGTGATGGCCGGCGTGGAGACTTGAAGCGGTTGCTCCCGCTGGTACCGATATGGGCGACCTTACTCCCTTACGCCGTCGTCTTCTGCCAATCGCCGACGCTCTTCACCAAGCAAGGCGCCAGCTTGGACCGGCGCCTCGGCCCCAACTTCGAACTCCCGGCGGCGTCCCTCCAAGTCTGCTCCAGCGTCGCCATCATCACCTTCGTAGCGGTCTACGACCGCCTCCTCGTCCCACTCGCCCGGCGCCTCACCAAGCGCCCCTCCGGCATCACCATGCTCCAGAGGATTGGCGCCGGGATGTTCATCTCCCTCGTCTCCATCGTTGTGTCCGCTTTAGTCGAGATGAAGCGGCTCGAAGTCGCCCGGGAGTCCGACAGCATGAGCGTGTGGTGGTTGGTGCCGCAGTATGCGCTGTTCGGTGTTTCCGACGTGTTCACCATGATTGGGCTGCAGGAGTTCTTCTACGACCAAGTGCCGGAGGCGTACCGCAGCCTGGGGCTGGGCCTCTACCTGAGCATCTTCGGTGTCGGTGAATTGCTCAGCGGGGGGCTGGTGTCAGCGATAGACAAGATCAGCAAGATGGGCGGTGGAGACAGCTGGTTCGCCGACGACATCAACCGCGGCCACTTCGACTACTTCTATTGGCTGCTCGCCGTACTCAGTGCAGTAGGGTTGGCCCTCTTCTTGTGCTTCGCTAAGGCATATGTTTATAAAAAAATTGATAATCCTAATTAACCTCGAAGACATATGCGTATACCTAGGAGGTGGTTAATTAGTGACCAATGGTTAATAATCTACGTAAACTCCAATATTATCATAAATCAGATATAAATATTAGAAGACAGCAAGGAGGGCAAAGAAGGTTGTGGCAGGTTAAATTAATTAGACAAGAGAGAATAGATAATGAAATGATTTTTTTTAATTGATTTGTCCATCAAATATACTTGGTAAATTGATAAAGTAAGTAAATTGCTTTTCCTCGTCCGTCTCACACAGCACCCCTCCCTCCTCCTCTCTCTCTCTTTGTCAAATATCATTTCTATCCTTTTTTTTTTTTTCCCCCTTTGTTTTTTCAATTTTATTTAATTTTTATTTATTTTATTTTTAAAATAATTCTATTTATTATTTTTCAACAATACTTATATATTTTTTAATTTTATTGAATTTTATTTACTTTTATTTTTTAATTAATTTTATTTATTATTTTTAATTCTATTTAATTTTTAATTAACTTTATTTTTTAATTAATTTTATTTATTATTTTTTTCATCAATATTTATATATTTTTAAATTTTTATTTAAGTTTCATAAATTTCTTCTCCCATCTCCTTGACACAGGCCCTCTTCATTTTCAGATTTTATCTTCCATATAAATAATCTTTATACTCCTAACTTATTTACTTATATTTTTTTAAAAAAATTTATTTAGTTTTATTTATTATTTTTTCATCAATTTTTTTTATTTTATACTCTTATTTCTTTCAATTTTATTTAATTTTATCTTTTTAATTAATTTTGTTTGTTATTTTTTATCAACATTTTTAATTTTTTTATTTTATATAATTTTTAACATAGTCAGAATCTCTCCTTTCCTTTAAATTACTTTTCTAATTCGATACTTAAATATCCTCATTCAGCTCTTAACACATGTCGAAACCTTCCCTCTTTTAAAATTATCTTCCTCTAACTCTTGACACATGACACATGTCAGAATTTCTCACTATCTTTAAATTACCCACCCTTCAACCGACATATGTCAGAACCTCCCCTCTCGTTAAATTATTCACCCTTCAATTCTTAACACATGTCAAAACACTCATCTCCCTTTGAATTATCCCCCTTCCAACGCTTGATATATGTCAGAACATCTCATCTCTTTAAATTGATTAAAATTTCTATTTTTATTTTTTTTTGCATTTTTTATGTATTATTACTCTTCATTTGAAAAAAAAAAATTATTAGTAAGCTATAAATATGTTTACTATTAATTGTTAATATTTTTATTCGTTTCATGTATATAATTTTTATTTTGATCCATGTTTTTATACTTTTAAAATGTAGATCCGCTACATTAACGAACCCCACAAATATGGAGGGAGGTACATGCAGATACACAGGCGTCACGTGTATGGTGGGGTAAACCTCAGGTCATCAGTTCCTGAGAATCGACCACACAGGCGCCACGCGTATGGTGAGGTAAACCTCAGGTCATCAGTTCCTGAGAATCGACCACACAGGCGTCACGCGTATGGTGAGGAAAACCTCAGGTCATCAGTTTTTGAGAATCGACCCTTGACCATTACACCAGAGATGTCATGTGTACCGTCTGTGCTATGCCATTTTTAAAATTTTTATAATTTTAATTTTTTTTATAAATAATAACTCCTAAAATCTACCACTAAACAATAAATAAAAGAATATAAACCTATTAAAAAAATTATTCAAAAAAATAAAATTGATAAAAAATGGATAAAAAATTGATTAAAAAAAATAAAACCAATAAAACAAAAGAAACAAAACTTAAAAAAAAACATGAATGTGAGAATAAGGGAAGGGTATAAAGGTAAAAAATTAGGTGGGGTCGGGAGGTGGGAAAAGCAAAAAAAAATTAGTTAATTAATTTATTCTAATAATTACTATATCCTAATCTTGATATGATTTGTTGAATAATTTTTTTTTACTCTCGACAAATTTAATGGGAGATCTTTGACATTGAGTTTGCTTGCTAGCTTGTTGAAACGTTGTTTAGATAATGGCTTAGTAAAAATATCAACAATTTGATCCTCCATAGAAATATAAGAGATCGATAATCATTGAGTCACCACACGCTCTCGAATAAAATGAAAATCAATTTCCACATGTTTTGTACGAGCATGAAAAATTAGATTTGCTGTGAGATATGTTGCTCCAATATTTCCACAGTAAATTTTTGATGCAGTATTTGATGTAAGATGAAGTTTAGAGAGAAGTGATTAAAGAAAATAATTTTAGACATTGTATTTGCTATAACTTTATATTCTGTCTCGGTGCTTGAATGAGATACCGTAGGTTGTTTTTTTGAATTCCATGAGATAAGGTCTATCCAAGAAATATTGCATATCCATTAGTAGAGCATTTATCTTCAGGAGAATTTGCCCAATCCGTATCACTATAGGCATGTAAATCTCGAGACGATTGACAATATAAAAGAAGAATAATATTTTTGAGATAGTGAAGTATTCTTTTTTTACATTATCCCAATTTTGTTCAGTTGGAGTATGCATGAATTGACAACCATGATTTACTATAAAGATAATATCAGAGTGTGTGATAGTGATATATTTTAAGGTGCCAATAATGCTTCGATAAATCTGTGGATTTGACAGAGCAGGAAAGGATGAAAGTGTAGAGTTGTTTATAGCAATTGGTGTAATGACCGGATGTGCTCCGTCCATTTTAGCTTTTTGGAAAAGTCCATTAATGTATTTGCCCTGAGAAAGAATATAGCTTTCCTCATATGGAATAAGTTCAACACTAAGAAAAAAACGAGTAATATTTAAACTCAAGTAAGAAATTCTTGATTGAGAAGACTTAATAAAGTTATGATACCCTTGTAATCATTATCGGTTATTAGAATGTCATCCATATAAAGAAGAAAAAATATTATAGATCTATCATTATATTTGTGAAAAAGAGACGAGCCAGTCTTTGATTCAGAAAATCTTTGAGTTTGTAACTAATTAGATAATCGATGAAATCATGGACGAAGAGCTTATTGAAGACCATATAAGGAATTCTTGAGGTGGTAAACATGAGATAGAAATTATGGATGAATGTATCTAAGTGATTGCTCCATAAATGCAGTTTCCTTAAGATGACCATGGAAAAATGCATTGGAAATGTCTAATTATCGTACAGACCAATTAGAACTAACAGCTATTGATAATAATAGTTTGACAGATGTAATTTTGATGATTGGGCTAAAAATATCATTGAAGTCAATACCTGATTGTTAACTAAATTCTTTGGCTACAAGACGAGCTTTGTGCCATTCAAGAGAATCATCAACTCGATGCTTAAGACAGAATATCAATTTGGAGCCCACAACATTCATGGAGGAAGTGCGCAGAACTAGGCTCCATGTTCAATTGTGAAAAAGTGCATTAAATTCTATAGCCATTGTACTGCGTCAATTTGGATCCTTGCTCGCTTGTGTAAAATAAGTTGGTTCAATAGATTTTGAAAAGACCACTAGAGCTTATGGAAGGGGATGTCGAGTTGTCATCGGTGGACATCATGCATATATGTCACTTAAGGGAAGCATGCGACAAGAAGGATTATCATCTGAATCACTTATTGATGGCGACGAATAAGTAGATTGACATAGTGATTTTGATGGTGGACTTGTATTACTTCTACTGGTGAAGCTTCAGAGATTGGATCAGCAACTTAAGGTGATTCTGATGGTATAGGGGAGTTATTAGAGAGCTCCGGAGCAAAACCTACGATGTCATCACTTCTGACAACATTATGTGGCATCAAGAAAGTGCCACCTGTATCTGGGGAAGAGATCGAAGAAGCTACTGAAAAAGGAATAGACTCATCAAAAGTAACATGTCGTGAAACATAAATTTGTCCTATTAGTATATTTAAGCAACGATAACCATAATGCAAATTGTTATAATCAAAGAAAACATATAATAGTGAACGAGAGTCAAGTTTGTGTTTAGAGTAGTGTCGTAACTACGGATAACATGCACAATCAAAAATTTGAAGGAAAGTGTAATCAGGAGTCTGATTATAAAGTTTTTCAAAAGGACACTTATGATTGAACAATGGAGTAGGAAGTCAATTTATGATATATATGACAATGCTAACAGTTTCATCCCAAAATTTACGTCGAACTAATGCATGATGAAGAAGAACTAAGGCAGTTCCAACTATATGTCTATGTTTTCTCCCATTTTATTTTAGAGTATGAAGATAAGAGACTTGATGAATTATTCCACAAGAGACAAGATGACAATAGAAAACATGATATTCACTTCCCCAATCAGAATAAAAATAGAGGATTTTATGATTAAAATATCGTTCAACTTGATTTTGAAAATTATAGAATATATCTAGAAAATCAAATTTCCTTCTCATATGATAGAGCCAAGTATATTTACTAAAATGATCAATGAAGGTAACCTAATATTGGAAACCTTGGTTAAACAAAATAGGTACAAGGCCCCAAACATCTGAATGAATTATTTTAATTGGAAAATTAGAAACATGATCGGATGAAGAAAAATGTAGCTTATGACTTTTAGATTCCATGCAAGCCTTACATGAATGAGATGGGGAGGAGATAAAGAAAGTAGGTAAACCATGACTATTGATGATTGACAAAACAATGCGAAGAGAAGGCTGACCAAATCGAGCATGCCAAGTTAGTTATTTGTACATTCACCAACACAAGCTTTGATTGAAGAACTTTGAAGATAGTAGAGATCATTTTTATTTCTCTCATTAAATACAATAGTATTTGTTCATTTATTTTTTATAAAATAATGATTATAATGAAACTCAAAAATGACATTGTTATCAAGACAAAATTGACATATAGAGAGTAAATTTTTAGTAGTAGATGGAACATGAAAGACATTGCGCATGTGAAAAGTACGATTGGATAAATGAATATATGTATTTATAAGATTAGCAATTTGTAAAATTGAACCATCGCCTACTTGAACCGTATCTGAGACATAATATGACATTACGTGTGTAAGTATATTATAATATGATGTGACATGATGAGTTGCTCCAGTATCAATATACTAATCACTAGATGGGAACTCTGGGGTTTATCATGAGTAGGCAAAGACGAGATAACTTTAGAATAGACTTGTGAAGCAGTTGGTTGTTTTGAAGTTGCAGGACCATCAATAAAATTCGAGTTAAATCGTTTAGGATATTGAATATCAAAATGTCCATTTCTGGGACAAATTTGACATTTTCCCTAAGTATATGACCAATCAAATCTTTTAGAGTATTGATTTCTGTTGGTGCGGGTAGCACTAACGGTCTAACCTAGGATTTGATGAATGACAAATATGTTAAGTTAGTTTTGTTGTTATCTGACACTTTGATCGAGTGTGCAGGAGAAGTCCAGATAGGTCGACGGGCTGACCGGATGTCTGGCACGAAGTCCAGCTAGGTCGACGGGCTGACCGGATAGCTGGCGAGAAGTCCAAGCGGGTCGACGGGCTGACCGGATGCTTGGCGAGAAGTCCAGCTAGGTCGACGGGCTGACCGGATAGCTGGGGAGAAGTCCAAACGGGTCGACGAGCTGACCGGACGTCTGGCAGGTAAGTAAGGTAAGTCACTGGAGGGGAGTGACTGCGAGGACGCGTTCCCGGGAAGGGAATATTAGGCGTCGATCCGACTTATATCCATTTCGGATATCTAAGTCGAGATCGTGACTAGATTCCGGTTTCGGAAAGACGGAATCTAAGTCATACTATTTGTGCTAATTCATACTATTATAAAATGTGCTAACAATCTATGTTGCAGGTTGTATATTGCCTCGGACTAACTTTGTTTTGCAGGAAAAGGGAGTTTTCTGGAACAAAGTGGTCCGGGCGCCCGGAGGTCCGGGCGCCCGGAAGGGATCCTGGCGCCCGGAAGGCAAATTATATCCAGCCAAGTCGTCGCCACGTGGAGCATCACGGTTTGAGCAGCTACGTCACATTCCAGGCGCCTGGAAGGAATCCAGGCGCCCGGAATAACATATAAAAGAAGTCCCAGGCAGGAGCTTCAATGCATCAATCATCAATCTGAGAATCTCTTCTACTGCTGGTCCTGCTGCTCTGCTGCGACGCCAACAAAGCTCCGACAAAGTGCTCCTTCGGTTTTTAGTTAAATTCCTTGTCGGTATTACTTTGTTTCATTAGCATTTCCTGTATTCATCTTGTAATTATATTCGAATTGCTAGTGATTGCCCAACGAAAGTGGTCAAGGACCACGGGCCTTCGAGTAGGAGTCGTCACAGGCTCCGAACGAAGTAAAAACAACTGTGTTCATTTACTTTTCCGCTGCGCTTATACTTTGTATTTTCGAATCGATATTCACCCCCCCTCTATCGAATCTAACGGTCCTACAAGTGGTATCAGAGCAGGTACCGCTCTGATTTGGTGCAACCACCAATCAGACTGGGGGTGAAATTTTTTGTTTCCTTTTTTTTCCTCGGTCTTCAGTTTTACACTTAAACTCAAAACTGGTTTATCATTTTTTTAATATTTTTTGTTGCAATTAAATTTAAATTGGTGCAACACCAATCTAGATTTTTCTTCTATTCTCCCTTCCCGCACTACTAATCCAAGACCAAGTCTTGGGATTTTTTTTCGATTATTTATCTGTGTACAAGATGTCCCAATAAGAAGGCTTCAGCACAGTACGACCTCCACTCTTCAACGGGGATGATTTTTCATACTGGAAGAAGTGCATGGAGGTCTACCTCAAAATAGACTTCGACCAGTGGATGAGCGTTACGAGACCCTACAAAATTCCAGCAGACACTTCCGGGAATATACTGGATCCTAAAGACTGGACAGCTGATTTGAAAAAGAAAGCGTCAACTGAAAATAAAGCAATCAACACTCTACAGTGCGGATTAACAAGAGAAGAACTAAACATAGTCGGTCCACACAAAAACGCTAAAGAGCTGTGGGACAAATTGATCGAGCTGCACGAGGGAACGAGCGACGCCAAGGTAACCAAACGAGACTTGCTCTTAAATAAAATTTTTAATATAAAAATGCAGGAAGGTGAAACGGCGAATCAGCTCCACGCGAGGATCAAGGATATCCTCAACGGGCTTCATGCGATAGGTCACCAGATGGAAAATAGAGACTTGGTAAGAAAAGAAAAGCAACCACAGTCGTTAATTCTTCATGAGGGCTGCTTCCCCCCCCCCCCCCGGGTCAACCCACCTCCCCTCTCTCTCCCAGCCAAAAGTCGCATGTACCCCCTCCACCTCCCCTTTTTGTTTTTTTATTTTTTTTTAATTTCATTTAATTCTGATTTTATTTTAATTTTTTAATTAATTTTATTTAAAAATAACTCCCATACAATTATATTTTTAATTTTATTTAATTTTACTTTTTTAATTAATTTAATTTATTATTTTTTATCAATACTTTATTTTTCAATTTTATATAAATTTTATTTAGGTTTTATTTTTTTAATTAATTTAATTTATTATTTTTTATCAATACTTTATTTTTCAATTTTATATAAATTTTATTTATTTTTATTTTTTAAATAATTTAATTTATTATTTTTTTCATAATACTTATATTTTTTCAATTGATTTTTTAAAATTTTAATTTTTTATTAATTTTTTAAATCAATTTCTTTATCAATTTTTTTTCAATTTTATTTTTTTCAATAATTTTTTTATATGTTTATAATCTTTTATTTATTTTTAGTTTATATTTAAAACTAAAAAAAATACTACCAATTAATAATGAACACATTCATAACTTAGGAACAAATATATTTTTTCCAAATGAATAGTACATGTAATAATACAAAAAAAACATAAAAACATATAAAAATAGAAATCTTAATCAATATTGCCTCCAAATTCTGCTCCCGATGCATTTGGTGGTGGTGCACCTATTATTTCGTACCACAAATGAGTGTGTGTCCTGTAACGAGTGACCCATCCTTTAGCTTCATATGATGAATGTTGCCACCACCAAGTTGGAATGGGTGGTACAGGATAATGAGGATATAAGAAAACTTGTACGAAGTGATTGCCAATATGAGCAATAGCTATTTCTCGACGCTCTTGGTTTGGAACTGGAGGAGTTCTTAATGGCAAGTGAGTAAAACAACTCCCAATATTCTCACCAAATGTATGAAGTACAAGATTGTACCTTGATGCGATGACAATTCCCAAAGGCATAGCGTCCATCCAATATATTTCTGGTGCCCACTGTTCGAAATAATTCAATGAGAATAATAGATTGGTTACCAAATTTGGATCTGGATAAAGTTGATCATATAGATCCTTATTTTGTTGAATCTCTTCTATAAGCTCAAATCGTACTTGAACCCAACCTTCTTCACCATACCCAATTAGTGCATCTATTGTCCTGAATCCACAATGACCATCGGGTTGAACATCAACAGTGTGAGAAATATAACGCTGCAGAGGCACAGGTAATTTCTCAATATAAGTATCACGGATGGGTGGA